>NW_018485340.1:0-4866 GCF_002113885.1 Mizuhopecten yessoensis
TAATGATACTTAGAGTGAACAAACTCATTTATAGAAAAAGCAGCTACATCAGTGATAGCAATTAAAATGTCGGAAAATGGGATAATGGTTGTGTACAGGGAGAGGAACGCTCTGTAGATAAATGTATAGATACCAAATCATCCGTAGTACAAGACGTATATCATACACTGACACTATACTGTAGAATACACACAGCCTACACCAGATCACTAAGGTAACCATTAGCCTGTCAACAACGTTAATGATCCCGGTACAAATACCAATTTTTTACCATGACTATAGCTTTGATAAATCATTTCTGAAAAGAAATCAAACCTGGCGGAACTTTTGTGAGAAATACTAAAGATGAAATAAACTAAATATATTCAACAGCATTGTTCTGAGTGGAAACTGTCCAGCGGGTCTAGATCGGAGTGCAAACCCCCTGGTCTTCGGAAGTGTTCACAAACGGTATTAAGGGGAGGTTACTGCATACGACAAACTACAGAGCGGTGGGACAGGGGTCCTTGATCAATGTATTGTAATAAACTGGGATGCGGATAAACAAAGTACAATTGTTGTTATGGATTAAAGTACAGTTGTGAAATGATGCTAAATGTAGATAGGCTATCTGAAGTGGGTATCCATCAAATCAACATATCAAAACAGGGCTTGTGATACCAGGAAACTTATTGATAATGTGTCATTAATAATATAGTAAATTGGCGAAGCGAAGGTTTAACTGAAGAAGACATTGATTATACTTTACTTTATAGATATTCAGAAAACGAACCTCAATGCGAGAGATGTTGAACATCATTGATCAAGTTTGATAACGCTAATAACCTGCTTTTGCTTTGAGATTAAAATTATTTTATTACAGGATCATTTTTTAACAAATTCTCTTTAACGATGTATTTATTTGATCATATCTAAACATACTCCGTTTCCTTTTATCGTATAATTATTCAACGAGTTTAATGGGAATTATGTTTCCGTGTCAGTAACATTACCAGAAACTGGACTTTGGTCGTGAAGGTTGTTGTCGTAAACGCTGAATGTATTGTTATGGACCAGGAACATTACAGTCCGCCATTCGTCATCCTGTGGAGATGTCAAATTTAGAATTTAGACACATTGTCAATAAAAACAATGTCCTGTGTAGAATATGGTTCAATTTAAACATTATTAATGATTTTATCCCTAAAAACGACACTATCTGAGGTTTTTATAGTTAAGTTAAACATGTTATTCCGTCGTTATTATTACACAGAGTATGAGTAATAGTTGATTGCACCCATCAAGTTTGGAAATAGATACAGTATGCCAAACATGAAACGCACTGCATCATACAGCTGTTTCGTCCTTCTAGGATTCATCGGTGATGCTAGGTAAATGGCGGTGTGAATTGACACTGACTGCATCCTACACTTTTCTTACTTTATGTTTGGCATAGTCTTATCTTACTTTTTTCAAGCTGAAAATATATTCAATGCTCAAAGATGGACGTAGCAAACACACAGGTGATTGCAAAATTGTGCCAAAAAAGAAATACATTGTATACTGCATCCTACAGCTGTTTCGTTCTTCTCTGACTCATCTGTAATGATAGGGGTCAAAACATAGAAATTGGTCTTAACTACTCTTGCAACAAAATCAGATATGTATCCGATATGTGCATTAGAGGGACTTGCAAGAAATATTTCATTTCACCATGTTTTAAAGGAAAATCATTGTCATTTCAAAAACCAACAAGTATTCAAAGAGTCTGAGTGGAATTTCATAATTGCCACTGGAGGATGAGCCGGTATATTTACTTCAAATATCATACACTCGTCGTTGTTTTGACACAACATCAACGCAAAGTTAGAACCCTTCGTGTCATAAAATGCCTTAGTTTGAAATAGATCCTAATTGTAACCAACAAACATCTCTAACCAACAAACATCTCAACCGCAATCCTGACTGTAACAAACTTATAACATTTTGTTTTACTCTTCAGAAGAAAAAGGAAAATAGAGAAAGCATGCATATAAAAAAGGACTCATAAAATCTAAGTTCTTCGGCACGAGCATCAACACCTACCCACGTGTCGTTGGTACAGTTGTTGGAGTCGTCGTGGAACCTGTTCTCAAACAGATAGGAGTAATATTCGTCATCATAATAATCCACGTCATCGTGAAGGGTTTTATCGTGTTTTTTGTGCACCTCCATCTGCGTTTCGTGCTCGTCCTCGGACGTTTGGACGTCAAAGATGGTTGTCCGTCTATTCGTCGCAATAGTGATGGTTGGGTTCTCGTAACACGAACCAGACCACGTGTAATCGTTGTCACAGTCGCCATTGGAGACGAGCGCCATTGTGCGGTAAAGTTTGTCGTCCTCGTCTTGGTCATACTCATCGTTAAACCCGTAGCTTTCATCGTTTGAGTTGTAGTAGTCGAAGTCACCATATTGCTCTGTGTGGTCACCTCCCCCCTCTGGTGTTCTGTTTGCCATCTTATACCTAGGGATTGGAAAAGCAATCATGTTAAATAGTTAAACACATCGCACTGGAGTAGTAGCGTGAATCTACTAGTTTCCCCTGATCTCCGTCAATAGTGAACTTTAAAATTATACAATGTGCTGTTAGATTTTCTTTCCTAGAAGTTAAGAACTTTATCGAATTCGATAGATAGCTGCACGAATGATGAAAAGAAACGCGTGATCTCGCGTGATCTCGCAGTGAATATTTCAAGTCGTATACCGAAAATAGAAACGTTCATCATATCTACCAAAATAAGTTAGTAACAAACAGTATATGAAGTCAACCCTAACATACACATTGGTTCATAATCATATGCTCATTTAAGATGACATCGTTGTAGCCGTTTCGTCACTTCTTAGAGATGATTCTTAACCTTCACCTCGCCTTGCTTCCGATGCTTGATAGTGTATTTGTAACATTTTAATTTAATACTGCGTTTAGCGTGATGAGAAAACCATTGAGCATGTTACCATGACATCAAGCATGTTTCCAGGATTTACTCACTTGTTGCTTGGCAACAACATAATGAAATAAAGATAATTTAGATAAACTCATAGGAGCTTGATACTCATTTGATGACGACACACCCGGTATGCAACAAGAGGCAAACACACTGATGTTGATCAGTCAACTTCCTGCCTATAACTAGATACTTACTAACCTTTGGTTTGGCGACAACATTCCGTAAGTAAAAATAAACTTACGGGATGTGGAATACGACAACATTCCCGTGTGTAACGATAGCTGTACTCACTTGAGCTTGATGACGACCGAGTCTCCGTAGTGAGCGTCCGAGAAGCTTGGAATATAGAGAGTGGAGTGACCGTTGAAATAAGCCTTCCCGTCAATGACAAAAACGCGGTCACCCTCGTTCTCGATGACGTTGTCATGTCCAGATTGGTCCATTAGTCCGCCACAGAAAGGTAGGTAGACTTCCGGCCTACAGACTGTAAAGGGTAGCAAAGTGATATAATATTTATTTTGATCGTTTCTATTTCAAATAACAGTACATGTTTACGGTCCTTTATTTACATAATATTGCGTTTATCGTTCTTAAAATAATAGATTGTATTTTACTATGATCTAATATTGTAGGTTTATTTTTTCAAAGAGATATTGTAGGTTTCGTGTTATTGTATGTTTATTGCTTATCTAAATAGCAGTGTATGTTGCCTGTTACGGCGTTACGTCTTGCCTTTAAACAAGTCGACGGTAGGAAACTCCTATGGTATCCGAACGAGACAAGGCGAGCCACACCATCTCCTGGGACACAAGTTAATGTGCCTAGTGATAAATGTCCCAAACGCCTATTTCTTACGCAAATTTCCATTTCCAGCCAAATGTCTTAATTTTTGTACCATCATTAATTTTAAAAGTATTGATGAGCACAATGTAGATAAAATGACATGGTATCAATTACACTCAATTTTAACACCCGTTCGTGTGTAATCACCGTCCAACAACATTTTCAAAGATGACAAACCAATTTATTGTCACACCATCTCCATTCGAGGCTTAACACACGCTATGCTAATTGATATAAATTGATAAAATATCGGCATCCCATCTAAGTCTGTTCCTGATGTTATTAATGGGAGTACGCAATTTCGCTTGGTCTTGATCGGAAGGCCCTCGTTATAGAGCACATTTTGTCTATACATATGCACGCAAAGCACGAAATTAAAAAGATATACGATTTCTCAAATCTAGTTAATTTAGATTTCTCTCATTGTGCTTGCATGCTACGAACTATTTATTGCTAGAGCTCCACAATTCCGGCAATTTACTCCGGCGAGTTACACGTTTTTACGTCCTAAGATTATATAAACTTAATGGTAATAAACGACTTTAACCTTCGTTACACAACCCGCGGGTTTAATTCTTACGTTTCGAATTCTCAATTGTTGACGGGAAACATGCGTATACTACTAAAGAGTAATTTACACACAAAAACTAGCGCAAAATATTTACGAGTCCAATTGTCGTCTGTGTAATTGGGGTACGTTTTAAAGTGTTCTCGTTATTTTAACATCCTTCTGTACTTTATAGATCTTATACAAACCCGTTTTTGTCATTTAAGTAACATCTTCGATTTTACCATTAGTACTGTCAATGATGCACTGTTGCAATTAGAAAACATTACGGAAAATCGAATGTATTATCTGGGAAGACATTGAAATACAATGGGAATCAATATCGCATCTCTGTTTTCTACAATAAATGACGAAATTAGGAATTGAAGGCTATTTCTTTCCTACAGCTGCTGCTATCTGCTGTCGATCGAGGATTCAGAGTAAATTCAATTAAATCAGAATACTCGGTGCGGCTCCTCGTTTAAATCTGATTAAGATATGTCTAATGAA
>NW_018485341.1:0-4873 GCF_002113885.1 Mizuhopecten yessoensis
TTTTGATCATTTTATATTTTGTAACAAAGATACTCAATTGGTCATTCATTGAAATGTTGTAAACATCAAACTCCTTGTTCTATGATGAATACAACTTGAAGTTCACTCGTTGGGTGACTGATATTTCCACTGGTGTTTCAGCCAACTTTGTGACGCATTGATTGTAGTGCTGTAGAATTTTAAAATACAGATTATTGGAGCTTACTTTTTGAAAACACGGATATGATGTTGAAATATTTAAGAGTGGTGATCATAAATGCTTATGAACTTGGGAAAGTGTTGATGTTAGTCATTTAAATGTTCCTTATTTACGCAAACAAATATTTGTTTGTTACTTGAATTACTTTTCTATCCAGCATTGGAGATGGTTGGTCCTAGAAAGCGTGTACGAGCAGTGATGGTGAACGGGTTCTTCTTTGCTGGCGGAGAGGTGATGCTGGCCGCACTTGGGTATTGGTTACGGGATTGGCAATTCATTGAGCTGATCTGTGGCGGAACGGTAGTATTCTATCTGTCATATATCTGGTATGTATTCTCTATGTCCTTACCGTTACTAGTCTTATTTACTTTTTTCTCTCTAAATTGCTGTTGAATACATTTACACGAAGTTACGTTCAGGCTGAATAATGTATTGATCAGATCATGTGCTTTTTAAATCGTTTTGGTCTGTTCAATGGAAGCGTAGCAAAAAGCAAAATTTGAAGAAAATCACGGTTTACTTACCTACGATACGTTTCAATTCAAATACCCAATGAAGGCGAAGTTACTGACACCAGATGCACATAATAACAATCTACTGTTCTAAATGCTAAGTATGTTTTGAACACACATTACGTGTCATTGTATCCTTTGCTTGACAAAGGAAGCAGACGTCTGTGAAAGCTAGCAAAATAAGAGTTCAATACTGTTGTGTCCAAAAAAAATATCTTCTATCATTCATACAAAACTTATGAATCTTATCCCGGGCATTTGTAGCACTAACATACATTGTATTTATCATATGTAGGTACAATATATCTGTCATAGAAAACTTCTCATCAAAGGATATATCTATCCTTCGACAGCGTATTAAATATTGCACACTTTGTGTTAAGAACAATGTCCATGTTTTGGTACCGAAGTGCGTAATGTATAACAATGTTCATTGATTGGTAATGGGGAGGGACTTTGTAATACATCGTATTGAAAATGTCATCCTTTTTTTACTCCAGGTTGGTTCCGGAATCTCCAAGATGGCTTCTTAATAGTGGTCGTATAAAGGATGCAGAAAAAGTGCTAAAAAAAATAGCGGAGGGCAACAAAAAGACCGAGTGTTTTAAGCCAATACTAAATTATGAAGAAGACAAGAAACAAACAGGAAAAATCTGGCATATTTTTACCTCCAGAGTTTTGCTGACAAGGACTCTGATATTGTTCCTGAATTGGTAGATATTCATTTTATTGGCCTGTTTGTTTTGCCTCTGACAATATTTCATATTCAAACAATTTTCATTAGGAAAAGTAATTTCAACAAAAGCTGTAGTTTGAGATAAAAAATATAGTATTCCCACTAAGATCTCTTTAAGATTAAACTAAATGATAATTTACAAAAGATAAACAAAAATCGGTTCAAATTCTGTTAATTTATATTACATCCACTATTTTGCATCTGCATAGTTTAAAGAAATTATGTCATTTAAAAAGAACATGTTATGTATCAAACAAGAACCGCTGGTTTGCGACAGCTGCTGGTTGAAAAAGAACATACGGAACCCTAGCCTGGCGTGTGCTTTTTATATATTATTACTACCCTTTTTGACGTGTTCTGCTCACAAATAGTGAATTTAACTGAATTCATTGCTTTCTGTCCAAGACCAATTTCAGTCTAGCATACCCGTGATCTGTCTACGGTGCAATACTCCATATCCTCTACTAAATGTTGGTAATGGGAAAATAAACCGTTCACGAAAGTGGTCAAATCGACCGTCCATGACTCTCATTCATGGCAGTATACACACACATTAATTCTGTTCATTCAACATCCCTAAAAGAGGAAATACAACATTATGTATGTATTAATTAAATATCTCTTGATATATCTGCACGAGGGATGCCATTGCTTTTTATATACAGGTGTGTTATTTCGATGACGTTTTACGGATTGTCGATGAATGCTGGTAATATCGGTGGTGACTTTTATCTGAACTTCTTGTTACTTGGTTTGATGGATTTCCCGTCTACTGTACTGAATCTGTTGTTGCTGAACCGTGTGGGAAGGAAAAGACTGCACTGTACCTGTATGATCGTTGGAGGCGTGTCATGTCTGTCAACACTTTTTACTACCACCTACGGAGGCGAATGTAAGATAAGTCAAAAACAATTTATATACACTAATCTTTCCTCTGTACGTATGTCATCGATATACAAATATTTATACCAGTACTGAATTTATGACACTGACTGCATTATAATTCGAATAAAGAAATATCATATAGCATCACTGTTCTCCGTGTGGTGATATTTTTTGTATCCAATTTCTACGTAAACTGCAATACTAATCAGCTATCTCTTTTGGTATCTTTATACAAATCCAGTTGTATTAAGTTACTGTCGCGTCGATACTCAGATTCACATTTATTGTGCACGACCTGCAGTGAATAGTTTTACAAGCAAACTAGCATCGGAGATACATATTCATTAGAAAATAAATACGCACTAGTCTTAAGCTATTTTTACCGAACTTATCAAGGGAGATAATACTTTATACATATAATTATCTTCAATAGAGGCATTATTTGCTTTAACTTTTTAACTCTGACGATATAACATTACCATGCAAACCTATAATTTGCGTGGAAAAAAATCGTTCACTAGATCAAACGGTCTTCAACAACGGGACGTTTTATGAAATGGGGAGCTTCCGCCCGTGCGTCAACAGATAACTTACTTAAATAGAGTTCAATTTGAATGAAACTTGCTATGCATGTACATAATACAAAGGCTGAGGCTACGTTACTCTATCATACAGGGACAAAGGCTTAGCCTAAAGGTAAACAATGCATGCACATTCGTTATTAACATACTGCTATTTCAATGGTTTGAAATTTACAACGGGAGATAATTCCTGTGATAATCATTTATTTAAAGATAATAAATGAAATTGTATTCCTTCAGCTGAAGTTGGTAAAGTACAGTATGTTGTTTCTTCTCAAATTTCCATAATCTTGTTTTGATTTTATTGTAGTAATATTCATGCTTGCAACTGATTATCGCTTTCGATTTTGTCTTTGTATCGTTTCCCTTTGTCTTTAGTATATCAATATAAACCTTCGGTCTATTTCCCCAGCTCTACACACGTTGACCGTCATACTGGTGTTGATAGGAAAGCTAGGGGCAGGTTCTGCGTTTGGAAGTGTCTATATTATGACGTCAGAACTGTATCCCACTGTTGTACGCAATGCTGGAATGGGCGCCTGCTCCTGTTTTGCCCGTTTCGGATCTATGGTAGCTCCTTACGTCATATCAGCAGTGAGTATTTAGTTGGTTTGATAAGAATGACACCTTCTTTATCGATCTTGTGTACGAAAACATTTCAACAACAAAAAATTACCGTCCATTTAAATGTACCTTAGTTAGTTTGATAATTCCTCAAAGTAGTCGGTTTTATCAAGATGCAGCACGATACGTGTGGTGTATTGTAATTGTGCACATACCATCCCGGAGATTATTTTAAGTGTCAAGCGTTGATTAAACTTCTGTGGTTCCTATGTTGATAACATATTTAGATCGTTCTCATTGGTTTAAATGAATTATTGGTGTAACATTTATTATCGGTTATAGTAATGATGATTTGACGAAAATGATTATTTTTTTTCATATTTTAATACAAAGTTTACGATACATATCTGTTTTCCGCGAATACATAAAAGTGCTCGGACAAGACTATATTAGTTAACTATGATACCAATAAATTCGGTTAACATGCAACATAAGACTAGTCAATCACAATATGATTATGCTACAGGCCGCAGACATCGAAGGAACCATCGGCAAGTTACTTCCTTTGATTATATTTGGTTCAGCCTCCATTGCTGCTGGCTTGATAGCTCTCCTGCTTCCAGAAACACTTAATAAAGACTTGCCGGATACTATTGAAGAGGCGGAACTATTTGGAACGTAAGTGGCATACTCTTATCAAAATAATATCAATAGCATTTGTTGGAT
Organism: Mizuhopecten yessoensis; assembly: GCF_002113885.1. NCBI lineage: Eukaryota > Metazoa > Mollusca > Bivalvia > Pectinida > Pectinidae > Mizuhopecten > Mizuhopecten yessoensis. Next base: position 4,204 of record NW_018485341.1, read on the forward strand.
ATTCAAGCGTGGCTATTACTTGCTTTGACATTCAAAACTACCTGTTAATTCATCTTTATACATTATTGAAAAATGCTATCTTTATTCGTGATTTTCAGACCAGAATATGATTCCATGAGAAAAGAAGCAAGTATCAATAAAGGTTTTTCAATGGAAATGAAATGATGCCGAAAAGGTGGGACTGCTGTGCTATAACAAGCCATCCAGGCCTTTAACGTGATACACTCATGTTCCTTTTAATTAAAACTTTAAAAAAAACCTGATCGTCTGTTTTCTCTTCTTCGCATGTAAATTAGGCACAAACAGTACATTTGCTTCAAAATACAAGTATAAATTCACAACTGGATTTAAGGTTGCCCGTACCACTGCCCAAAACTGTAAATAAGTATTGGAAACTGATTTTTCCGACATGATTATAGCTTTTATAAACCATTTATAAAATAAAGACCATACCTTGCGCGGCTTTTATGACAAATAATAAAGACGAAATAAGCGAAATATAGTCCACAATAGTGTTCTGAGTGGAAACAATCAGCGGTATATGTGCTGTAGAATTTAGTTGAGGCGGCACTATAAAAGATGCTGTTGGAAGCATGGTCCCACTACAAACAGAGCACAATACATTTCCAGCACACACGCAGGCATACACACATTGGGAGATATTAGCCAG
>NW_018485342.1:0-4881 GCF_002113885.1 Mizuhopecten yessoensis
AAAAAAAAAAAAAATTGATCACAAATCCAAGCTGGAGTTAAAAATAAACCAGACACTATGAAATGGATACATTGAGTTATGCTTGTAATGGAACAGATACAAACAAATTTGATCTACATTTGACACCAGATCACTATCATTGAACTGTGTTTTTACAAATATGACTTAATTATTTAACGTACAATGTAGCAGTTTGCATTACCATGGTTATTGCCGATTTTCTCCTTGTCAATGTCTGTGAAGTTAGCCCTGTCGAACACGCATCGTGTCACGCTCCGGAAAGGGTTCAAAATATTTTCCCATCCACACCAGCCATCCTCAAACGAACAGCTTCCATTCCACTGATTTTCATCTAGCATTAATAAAAATACATATTTTTGGCATAAAAACAACAACTGTCAACACGATGCTATTAGCTCTTTGAGTCAAGAACGCATAGGGTGTCAGCGGGACAAGCATTAACAGCAACTGCATTTGTTTCTTTATTCCCTTAATATCTAATAAAGTTATATCACTTATTTTCTCTACGGGTATGCAAACGCATCATGTATAAACTATCTTTGCTATAGAATTGTAAAGGAATTCTATATTGCCTTGTGAAATATTGGATTTAGAAAAGGAGTGCAGTTAGAGAATTTGATTGTTTTCCATGAGCACGGATAAAATATGTAAATCTGGGGACTGCCTACAGCATAAAGGAAGGTATTCGTCCTCGCCGAACAGGCAGTCAGGGATGAGGTCACACAGCTTGGAGTGAGGTACCCAATGGCAGGTGCTGCACTGGAAGTCTCCTGTCCCGCACCCCACAGGGGCAACCTCCTTCTCTAAACAACACAAAAACACATGTATACGACAATCAGTTGCAGATATAATAGTATGTATACATGGTATAGAAGTACAAACACATGTTTCGTTTATGCCCTCTACGCATCTACATTTTTCAAAGTTTAATAGCTTGACCCTTATTCAGTGTGAAGTAATACAGATTTGTTTTTGGAATTTGTCATACATATTGAAAATGTTCTTGGTGTTCTTCGCTATAGGTGCAGTACATACAATATAATCAGAAAAATAACATTTCATTTTTCATCATTTCATTTGTAAGAAACACTATAATTGTAAAATCGATTATTTGACAACAACTCAATAGTGCACATGCAGCCGAATACTACCATCATTAAACCAATCAGAAATGTGTATTCTATAATTCGGGCCAGTCGGCTACATTATTGAGGTATACATTATAGTCTAAAAACTTAAGTACGATTGTAATAGGATAACTAACATATGAGCAATAGCCTTAGTCAATGTAAAGTTGTGAGATACAGAATTTGCCTGTATCTTTGTTTTTTTAGCAACAGTTAATCGGATTGTTGGTAAAATGACATGTTTCAGTTGTTGTTTATTATGAGCTGGCAAGTAGACAACATTATTGGTGACAATCAGTACAAGATAACATGTTTTTGTCGCTGTGTCTTCTTCGACACTCCTACTCGGAGTGCTTGGAGATATTGCAGCAGACGTCGCCATGATTTTACATCGATTGAGACGTTAAGGCGGAATTATACAGCGCTTAACAGTATCCCTGGGGGTATCTTACAACAACACCACTCCCTCAACGAGTGATTAACTTCAGTAATGAACCATGCTTGAGATGCTTTTAATTTCCTGATTTATAGGTGTGGGAAATCATCTGTTAAACATCATTAATCATATTAAGATCTACGCACGCTTGGAATTCTATTGTCATCAATAAATTGTCCCCATCGGTGGGCGTAAAACCCTTGTAATAGGAAATAACACACTGAGAAATCAACGTATCTAAAGAAATCTAATAAAAGTTCGAGAAAACATTCAAGTTTAGTATACTGATCTCCGCTCCAGACGGTTTGACTCAGGAGTACTGGTTGAACACCTACGTCTTTAAACCAATATCATGATATAGTGTCACGTCTTTAATTGGGTTGTGTTACTTCTTTCGGTATCAATAAACTCACGTATTCCCTTGTTGTGTTTATACATCCAGTCAATTACATGATACCATTAAGTTCCGTGTAGAGACTGGGAATACACAGTGTCTTATAAAATAACACTCCTTTTTACACTAACCCGTTTGGACTGCGATAGCGAATGATCTTTCCCGAGAGACATCTCATGTTACTGTGGTATCCTTTTGATAGTGTCGCTGTTGAACAGTACGTTAATTATTCAAGGTTTTGTAAGATTTGTTGGGAGTAAACATATTTCTTTTTTTTGCCTGTACAATTTCATTACAAAATGAAAAATTCTATGTATATATTGTACATGTATTTCTGTCATCCACCACCAGCATGATGTTGGAGTTGAAACTCTTCAAACATCATAGCCCAAGGCAATTGGTAATGGCACGTCAATTAATTCGCTTGTTTTTATTTACTTTTCGGCTCTCTACTTGGCCAGTTTCATGTGAAAATCGATGTATCGATGTACAATTTTGTACACTAATATATCTTTTTTTTTTAAATACAAAACATATCTGTTTGTTTGATTATATTTTGAACCAATTTCAATAATAAATCATTTCATCATATTGCTATTGTATCAGAAATTAAAATAGTGCAGGTGAAATGTCAATACCAGTGTGTAATACCTTGTGATTCGTACAATTGTTTTGATATTTTTCTTGGGAAAAGCCTGTGGTATAATCGTCTTATATCTTGTTGTCAATATGTTTTAAGGCTGTCGAGGTGGAACAATTGTTAATATTTGTTTGCGTCACGTTTAACTTGTAGAGGGGGTTATGCTTACTCTACAGGGTCCATGAGATATAATACACTGATATCCCTCGAGAACATGCCACTACTATTTGAATGAACTCAATATTTGCTGGTTGCTACTTCTTTTTTTTATATCAAGGTCTTGATACAGGAATTCAAGAAATGGAAACATATAGAATTGTTACTTTCGGGGGAACGGCTGTGAGACTGGACAACGAAAGATTATCAAAGGATAGGAGAATGTTCAACTCCCAGAGTGCTTTAGACGTTAATGGGTTTATTCTGTGTTACGTTACATCCCACGCATTCTCATTAAATACCTTCAGTATCCCCACACTGCAGCATTGCGATGTCATCCACTGCCACGTTTCCACTAACGCTATGCAAGAGAATATCGATGGCGAACGGCGTGTGCACGCTTCCAATATGTACCGAGATATTTTGCCAATATCTACAAAAATGCAATAACATATTTTATTACTTATTATGCTCAACGAACCAACATCGACAGTTTGAATTGATATTAAAAATTCACAGAACAATTTGGATTTTTACATGTCAAAATCATACCATAAAACCAGACGCAATGTATTTTATTGTTTTCATTTTTAACATTATTTTCTTGTGCCAGATGTCAACAGACGAAATATACTTAATCTATGAACCTTTGTTTGACAGAAATTTATTTGGCTCAAAAGTATAGCACAATTATAAGATATCATCATATTCATATAGCGTGTTTCCCTCTGATATTCTTTATGACTATTACACTGTGTCAATAATGCGACCAGATTTCACGGAAACATGCTGATCGACCTGTTCCTGTTTACTGAAGTAAATGTCTGGTGGGATCAGGTGTTCAGACAAACATAGTTATTGTTATAAACAAAACAAGTCCAAAACGATAAATAATAATGTGCTTGCCCCTGCGGGAGAATATAAACTACGTATAATCCCCCGTCCCATAAAAGGAACTATTCAATTTGGTTTCTTTTATGAATACGTAGCGTAGACCTAATTAAGATGTTGTTCGAATTCATGTGTTAACGTTTTTGGAGTGTTGGAACTGTGCTACGGCGTGGAGAATGCTGACTGAACAATTCCATGTGTACGTTAACCCTGATTCGTCTTGTTAGTTGCTCTGTCATCAGGATACTATCAAATCGAGTTTCGCAATGTATGTTATATTTTATCACAATTTAATCTTGCTTGTAACAAGCATTTGACAACCCATTCGACAATTGGTTGGCGTATCTCCATAACATGAAAAATATATTCAGGTTAATCCTTAATTAATAGAAAATAAGTCAACCAGTTGTCAAATGAGGAATAAATACACGTTAATAAGTATAAATATATCAATGCAAAGATGAAATGGATTTCATTACTTTCCATCAACCGTAGGTTTTTATCTAAAGTACAGAAACACTGTTATTAACAAAACTCTACACTATCAGTAAATCCCTGCACAAATACAGATTAAGAGACGAGATACTATGGATCACTGCTTCCTTTTAGTAGGTGTAGTCAAAGCATTTCGTTCAGACATTGTCGGTTTTCTGAATCCGAGTCAGCTCAACTCTTATATATCACAAAGGTAATGCATAGCGACACTCTCCTAATATTAGGTATTACTGGGATTATAAAGAAATCGTTAATTACAAAGTTCCTGACACGACGTCATTGCTCACATGGACATTACCAATCACACTCAGAACATTGTTATGTGTGACATAAAGTAGATTTAAAATAGACCCAATAAGTCTGGCTTTGGTCATTCCAAATGGTAATTTGTTTAGAAGACAAGAAATATTTCAGGAACGTGGACATAACCTGACTAGCTGCCAAACTCTGGTAGATTCTGATTATAGAGATAAGGCTTGACTTGTAACATCGCAAAGCATTTCTGAAATATGCTTCTTCCAGCTTTATCAACCCTCAGGTTTCTTTCAGTATGAATCAGACCGAAACTACTAATAAATCAGTGTTTTGGGATGAATAAGAAGAAAGGTGTGTGATGGTATCATTACTGACAAAGTGACGGAGTGTGTACCAGATGACTTAGAGTTAACACGTGACAGAGTGTGTACCAGATGACTTAGAGTTAACACGTGACGGAGTCTAT
>NW_018485343.1:0-4882 GCF_002113885.1 Mizuhopecten yessoensis
GTACAGAAGGCGTAATACACTGTTACCTAGGTAGTAATACAATGTCCAGAATGCGTAACACACAGTTACCTAGGTAGTAATACAATGTACATAATGCGTAATACACAGTTACTTAGGTAATTACTGAAATATACAGAAGAAGTAATTCATGATTACCTAAGCAACGCTACAATTTACATACAGTAACACTGTCTCCTAGGTAACGCCACAGTTGATATAAGCAGTGCCACAGTTTCCTAGGCAACGCTACGAATTACATTTTGTGACAGCTTCCTATGTAACGCTTTGACAGTTGCCTAGGTAACGCTTCAATTTATTGTGACAGTCACATAGGTTACGCTACCATTCACAAAGAAGACAAAGTTTTCCAATGCACAATACTATTTATATCCAATAATGCTCATGCAGTTGCCTAGGCAACGATACAAACAGATTCAGTATCACTATCAGTTTATGGTCAACTACTTCTAAAATATCAAAAGTCCCATATTACATTTTCTTTCTTAGAGACTTACTAATATACAGAAGTTATATGACTTGGGTTTCATGAAATCTTCACTTTAAAAAGCTTCGTTTTATTAAGTTAACAAAAATTATAAATTAATGCAAGGGACGATTTGTGACACATGTACCCAAATAGGTATGGACGAATACTGTTTATTAATGCTGTGTTGTTGACGACATGGTGTAAGTGCTGAGTTATCTGACATTATTATGACCTACCTACAGCTGCTGGGGCTGTTACGTCTGCTTCACACACGCCTTGGTTACATTTCTGACAAAATCATGAATTACAAGTGAATTTTAATCAAACTTAGAACTGTTAATCAAAGGCGAACAAATACATTCATCCAAACACCAATTGAAAATAATGTACACAAAGTATGCAACTATAAGGTGAAAACAAAAGTAGTCATGTAATTATATAAATGTCTGTTGGTAATATGTTCGGCAGTGTCCAGTTCTAACAATTTCTATCCGTAACTGGGCCCGTTATCAATGTCCCCTAACTATCACTGCAGCCGCAAATGAATTAAGCATTGCACGTGATATTTACGGGCGTAAAAGTATGAACCAATCAAAGGCAAGGACAGTCATCTTGAATCCCGAAACTTAAAAGTTGACTGCTTTGTATAATAAGGATATCCCTTAAATCTCCGACGAAGTTTAAATTTTTTAATCCTGAAACTTAAAGCTGTTGAAAATGTTTGTCGCTCTCCCCTTGTCTCTCATAAATTTGCATTGAAATCGGTGAGATATTTCAGAAGAACTAGTTGTCTTGTAATTGCCTCAAATGGCAAAATCAGGCAACAATGGTGAAAAGAGTCGAAACTGTAAATACATTGCAGATTGCGCGGTTACATGATAAACTTGTCAAGCGTGGAAAGTTACGTTGAAATTAGTCTGTTAGTCTAGAAGAAATCATCCGGGCGTTTTTGGTCAGTGGGATGAACGGACGACTTATCTTGATTTGGATGATTAAGGTGGGAGGCTGATTAAGACAAAACGTTCTTAAAATGAATAAGAATGCAGTTGATTTACAACCGCAAATATAAGTCTCAGTTGAATTTCAGAGGAAAACAAAATTCAGTAACACATTATAATTTTTCACTCAAGCGTTAAAATGTGTCTGTGCTTCGTAAAATATAGCATACCGAATGATTTCCACATAGGGTACCGTCTGCCGGAAGCAGAAGTGCGCATGAACCAGTTTCCGGAACAAAGCATGGCATCCCGCGGCAAATAGTTGAGTAGTCCATGATGAGGTCCTGTTAGTAAATCAGAATGTTTAATTAATGTTCTGGGTAAATGTACCTTGAAATATGAATCTTTTAGTACATATATTGGTATATACAGACCATTTTGTGGTTAAGGTTCCCCCTGTACACACGACCACGTTTAAAGGATTCTGATAATACGAAAAATGTGTGTCCTTACAGCGAGGAACTATATAAAAACATGTTGTTGAAAGATACTTAACTCGTAATTGAAAAATATATTATTTTTTTCTTCATTAATCTGTATATATATTTGGAAATCAGAAATGATCAAAATAAGATGAGGTGATATTGTTAGTATTGGTAAAAGTATAGCACATTATATAAACACAAGGACAGATCACAGGACACCATCAGTGCCTATTGGTGAAATTCTCAGTTCAGTCAAAACCAGCTAGACTTTATCATGACGATGAATACCCAGATCACAGGGTTTTGTTAGCATTGTTTGGAGGATAAATTGTGAGTGTTTTGGTACAAAAATGCTCCTCCAACATATAACTAATTGCAACCAGATCCTGTGACCAGACAGCTTCATGTTGAACGCCTTTTTGATTGATTGATTGATTGATTGGTCTTCACGTCCATATTCCGGTAATTTATCGAACGGAGCCTAACACAACAAACACTATGTATTATTACGGTAGTTCTTTACCCGACAGACATAGGAGTTTTGACCGTTGGTCAGTCTGCACTGTTGGTCAGCACCGTACGTGTCACCAGGTAACTCCCGGAGGTATTCGTGCAGGTTCTCGGGATACTGGTTTCCATACGAGTCCACCAGACAGTTACTGTACATAGACGTAGTCATGGTTACAACAGCACATCGTTCACAGAAATCTACAAGAGCTCAAATTATATCTAGTAGGTGTTGGACTTTTAACAACCCGTTGAGTTATACAGGATCACAGAATTATGAAATGGATGCAGCTTAACGCTTGAATAATGCGGACAAGTCCCCAAAAGACTATATAAAGGCATGGGAAGAGAAAGGGTACCGAGATACGTGAAAGTCAAAGATACCACGAAAAGATGGCACTCACGACTCAAACATTTTCATATTGACACAGATTTTGGTTTATTACATCTTTTCATCCATTTTGAAAGTTGTTTACGCCTTTATTTTTGTGTAAGTTTAAATTGCTCTTATTCCATCAGCATCTTTTTTGAGGCACGATGGGATTGGCATCACCGAGACGACTATACGATCACCTGATCTCTGTGCACTTCATTTTATTATATTAAAATAATTACACTTTGATTTTAAACTTTAATCACATACGTTTGAAGCTCCCCGATGTATTCCTTGAAGTAGCTGATGGAACACGGAGAAAACTGCCAAAGGTTTCTAGCTCGAGCTTCATCCGGCGGAAAGCGGAACCTGGGCGTCATCATGTTCAGCTTAGTCGACAGACAGAAGTTTCCGTCTAGGTCGAGTCTTGCTCCAAGACTACAACACAACACTGATCACTCAACACAAACGTGGTCATTAAAATCCTAGTCAGTGTATAACACTTCAAAATCAATTGTTTGTCTCTAGTTATATTTAACGCCTTAATTGCCTAAAAACTTTTCCGTATAAATGTTATGTAACTTCTTTCATGTTATTATTACGTCACGTGCTTTTCTTTATGGATTTTACGTCATATTGTCTTCCGAAACACTTTTACGTTGCATGATTTTGCGGATTAGTTATATGTCACGTGCTTTTTCCATATAGATATGACATCGCGTGCTTTTCTCAATAATGTATAAGTTACAAACTTGTTTCCGGGTAACTCTTATGTCACATGCTTTTCTAAATAACTGTAACATAATTCCGTAAAACTTTTATGCAACAAACTTTTCTGTATACCTGTTACGTCACATATTTTTCTGTAGAACTGTTACGTCACACACTCTTTTGTAAAACTGTTACGTCACAAACTTTCCCGAACACTTTGTAGAACTGTTACGTCACATTTTTTCCCATAGAGCTATTACTCACATTCTTTTCTGTAAAACTGTTACGTCACAAACTTTTCTGTAAAGTTATTACGTCACATTCTTTTCCGTACTCTTTGAAGAGCTGTTACGTCGCTTGTGTATCGAATAAATAGTGTTTCAACTTTACTAGCTGGTTTCGTGCATAGTTTCCGTTTGAAGCGTTGTGGCGTATCGAGAGAGGTAAGTGATATGATGTATATCAAAGATAAATGTATACCAGGCAATGAATTATTTTAGTAACTTGAAAAGATTTGTCGTTACAATATAAAAATACCTATATTTATCCTGTTTGTCTGGACTTGACGGTACACGTGCTTTACCTATTCCCTGCGTGGGTACGTACCCTACTGATAGTGCGCACGTATATCACACCTACCTACGACCTATTTCCTGTCCGAAGAAGCCCACGGTCCGGGTGTCGTACGTATCCTCAACAACAGATATGGGGGAAAATTTGCAGATGGAGTCCGGGAATGACAAACCTGTAACCATGGAAAAATTGAACTCTGTAGCGCTAACAAATACGTATGTGACGTCATAGGAGGTTATAATTCGCGATGGGTACATTTGCTAAGTATCGTTCATAGTTCACCGAATATTGTACATCACAACCAGGGCATACAACAAAGTGTTCGTACTAAGAAGCAATATAGTATTATATTGATGTTATATGTACTTCTTACCTTTGTAGTAAGCAGTTCCGCCGTAAGTCAGATTGTACCTGAGAAGTACAAATGGAAAGCAATTAAAATGAATGATAACTGCAGTAGCAGACGCGAATTATGGAAATTGTTGTACATTTCACTTCAAGTCTATTATTGTTCTCAGAATCCAGCTCTATCCCGATCCTCTCAGCAGTAGAGGTCGGACTCGCGATTTATTACATGCGGGACTTATGCAGGTCTAGGTATAGTAAGTATAAATTACATACATAATTGATTTTTCTCTCTATATAAATAGCCAGTTTTCAGGCCAATGCTATACAATGTGTATTTCACATTGTGACAATACACGATGCTTTTTCACTCCAGTTGTCGGAACTCGTTTTCATATACTGTAGTTCATATATATATAGTTCATATAGCGATGACGCCGATTGAAAGGTGTGAGCTTCTTGT
>NW_018485344.1:0-4884 GCF_002113885.1 Mizuhopecten yessoensis
CCTGCTCTCAAGAGAAGATAACTCTGCAATACGCAAGGACGGAATATGGGTTACCTACAACGGCCTTATGTTAGTGAATACATCATGGCTGGCAGGATGTCGTGTGCTTTGATCCAATCTAGAGTCCATATCATGAATAGGGTTATGACCCTTTGTTCACTTTGCATCATGTTCAGGCATACCTCATATACTCTGTAATACAAAAAGTTAACTATCTTTTCAGATGTCACTGTCAAGAGTTAAAAATATTGTTTCGAGTTCCAATAAATAGACAAGTTGCGATGTTTTGCTAATTGGAGGTCACTTTGTGATGGGGATTTTGTTAACATGTTGTGTGGCCTACAATTTAGAAATTCTACAAATACGTATCTTATACGGTAGCATAGGCTCGCGTATGGAATTCGTGTCTTCTTCTTTTATATAAACAATACTATTGACTTTTGTTCGATTTTGTCCAATGTTTATTCAGAAAAAGGGCCTCAAAGATTGTGCACAAGTATTTTCCCTATTAAGTATTAGTTAGAAAGTTTTCGAATTATATTTTTTTCCTTTTTTTTTCATATAAAATGTCAGACTATTTTTTTCATATTTCCTTAATTACACAGCGCCGGCCACAATCAGTTAGGAGATGCTGTAGATGAAGCTGTCGATATATCCTGCAGTGATAACAGTACAACATTGTCTGACTGTTACGCGTCGGTAAAGTCCTGCTCCAGTGGTGTTCTCCAGTGTGGTTAGTAAAACAGACAGAATGGGTTTGGCACCCAGCTTACAGAACATATAAATAACAGTTTGATGAGTGACCAGAGTTTTACCTGGCGCCCTTTGGCTGACATAGAGAGCCGATATATGATACCGGATGACTGTTATGAAAATACAACTGGACTTTAAGTATTTGTTATTTGGTCTATACCTCTCCCTCACATGGAGTTTCCCACCTTTCCCACCTTGCCGAGTTACGTAAGTGCCCCGAGGGCGGAAACTACGGTCCAGGTACAAAGTGGCAATGTTTACCTGTATAGGGGACCGTGTCTATACGTGTTATAATTTTACATTTGTCGATTTGGGTTGTTTAGAACACACCGAAACACAATTTCTGAATTTAAGAAAAAAATGAAAGATCAGCTGACATATATAGCTAGAATATAGAAACATACCTTAAAAAACAAGTTTACATCTTCAAACAAGAAACCGTAAATATTGGTAAATCGTGTAACGTTGTCCATTCCCACAACTGTACATACCAACGCATGTTTTCAAGTTATGTTTACAATCAAATTTGATAGACGCATGCTTTCCTTTAATTGTTCTGAACTGTTTTTTATTGTGTTTAAAAAGAGTTTGATGTGTTACACAGGCGATGCTAATGTGAACTGTGGCTTCAGAGGGAACATACCTATGTGTGGATATCATGCCTCCAGCACATGGACGTTATTATCAGGTGAGTTGTGGAAAAAATAAGAAAGAAGTATATATCCACACACAGTGTTAATACACAAAAGCGGAATCCAGTTTGATAACAATGGACACCAGAAGGAACAGTAATACAAAAACTACTGCAAAATAGTCAGTGAAACCATACAAACATTCAATCTGAGGATGTCTTTCAAATGTATGATGCGACCAACATAATGGGTGACTTCGAATCCAGAAATAATCGCGTAAAATACAGCAAACATTTCTAGAGTCATGACAGTCACTGCAAATTAGTATTGGAAAAAAATGTTATCGTGACAAACAACCTATTCTTAGATTCATAGATTGAAAGCTCCATAAACAAATAATGTCTGCGCTTATTGAAGTTCCTGTATATACATGTTGAGTGCGCTGATTCTTCAGTGTGCTAGTCTGTTTTCAATTTTCGGCTAAGGGATGTTTCTGCTAAAAAAGGAGTTTTACAGTTACTCCTATTATGGCCATTGCTACATGTTCATGAACATCTGAACGGTCATTTGCACGGATATCGTTGATCCATGAAGAACTGACTTGTCGATTTATGATCAACGTTTAACGTTTATTATGTCTATAAAGCAGAACTAATATTTTGTTTATCTATTTATAGAGTCCGTCAGTATCCTCGAACTGCATACAAAAGAAGGGCAGCATGACTCCATCGTATCACCAAGCTTTACAACGCCTCAAAACGGATCTCTTTACTTCAGCTACAAGCTATCGGGTTCTGCTGTTGGTCTTCTGACCTTGACCCTTAATAACAAGGTCATGTTCCAATCAGACTACAGCCTTACAGATTCTGTCATAGAAGTGTGTATTGACCTGCCGGCTAATGAGCTTGTCAGTGCTATGTTCTCTTACGTCCGAGGGTCGGACGAGGTAACAGAGTATGTGTTCGAAGCTGTTTCCATTCACTACGTCAAAGTATCAGCCGACGATGTTTGTCCAGGTAGGTCACTAAGGTTATTTTAAGATTAGAGGTTTTCTTGGCGGAACTTTCATTCTTTCTTACAGGATTCCCTCATTCACATACATGTAACTGTGTTTTATATTCATTCGTTGTTGGAATAAAATGTGTGTAATTTTATTTCCTAGTTCCTCCTTGCTTTGCGCAAAATTTCCCTATTCCTAGAAGTTTCTGAACTCTGAACAAGTATAACAAGAAATTAATCTGGAAAAAAAACATTAAAGAAAATAAATTAGTGACATCTTTTCGAATGTTTATATTCAAAAATGAATCGATTTTGGGAATTTTATTTTTTGATGTTTTGACAGCATTCTCCAAAGACAGATCATGTGACTTTGACAGTGCAGGCTTGTGTGGTGTTCAATTTTCATCTGAATGTGATCCCTGGAGCGGAGGGTATCTCTCGAGTCCTCGACCATATGCATGGAAACCGAAGCCACAGGACGGCAGGGGTACGTGGATATCTTGAATTTTATGTTTACCTTTTACCAATCGGATGACTGCTTGCTGCTGAATCGTTTTGAGGAAATAAAATGTCTGCTTACCCTTTATTAAGCTATATACATGTAGCAGTGAACCCTTTGATACTGATAAGTTTTAAATTATTATAAGCCCATATTTTTGTCCATCCATAGATAAATTTATTAATTAACCTTTAGTAAACTTCTTGCACTTACTAAGCGGTTGATCCCAATTGTATTCCCTCAAAGATCGAAGTAAATTTTATTTAAAGGTCGGTACATGGTTATACAAGGCAACACACGCCTATGGAATGCTTTAACAACCGACTATTTAATGTACTAGATTGTATGCAAGACTTTTTGGCTCAGAACCATGTTTTCCCCTCAAAACTTTTTCCTTTCGCTTGAGCGTCTCTTTGTCCAAATCACACAGGGATAATAAATCTATTTTACCCATCGTGCTCTTAAAACGCACGTGTGTTACGGCACAATTTATCACCCGACACGATTTCTCACCCGACACTCAAGCGAAACGAAAACGCGAGTGTGCGTCAATTCCAATATTTAAAGTGTTTGTTTTTTAATATGAATGCAGGATTCTACCTGTTTGCTGATGGAAGCTATGGAGAGCAAGGAGACGAAGCCATTGCCATGTTTCCTGACGTCCATATGTCCGCTAATGACACTCTCCGCTTCCGCTATATCAGTGATAGTAAATTCAACGTCTCTGCTACTTTAAAGGTAATTAAGATCTTGTCTCAAAATATAATTGTTTTTGTTATATTAAAGAAAGAATATAAAAAGATTGATTGTTGCCCATTGAATGCCTTATACATACATACATGTAGGTATAGTGATTGGGGTTATTTCATATTAATAAAGTACACTGCGAGTATCCTTGGTTGTTTGTTGTATGGTGATATTTAAGAGTAATATGATGTATTGGGGACTGTATAGTTATTAGCAAGACTCCTATAATTATTTAAAAATGAGTGTATAATGTTGAATAAGTATCATTAAAACTGACTGTTTTACTTAATGTGCCTTTCTTAGTCTGTATGATGATGAGCGAGTATCTGTAACTGCATTGTGATGAGCAAACCTTTTAAAAAATATAATGATGAAATGACAGTTTTGTGCTGAAATGGTGAGTTAGTTTCCTTAACAGTATTGTGCTGAAATGGTGAGTGAGCGTTACCGGATGTACAAGCTTTCATAACAGTAAAAAGGAAATTGAGCTTTCGCAGTAATAAAATGGTTTCCCAAGAGCATAATCAACAGCAAGCCTTACCGAGACAGTAAATAGAGGAAAGACCATTCCGTCAAATATATTAATAAGGGTTAATTTCTCGTAGAATAACAATGATTTAGTGTCCATTAAATAATAACAATGATAATGATAATAATAAACTTTACTTAACGAGGATGACATGTTTAGCCAAAGGCCAATCTACCACATGGTCCTCAGCAGTTATGATTACCATTTTGCCCTGGGAATGAAATGGCTTGTACATTTGTATCAGATTTAAATGATTAAGAAGTCTACCCAAAAGCAAAATGATAAGCAAGCCTCCTTAAGAGTATAATGGTTAACTGTTGTGCAAGCCTTCCTTAGACTATACAATGCTGAGCCAGCCTCCTGAATGAAATATTAACAGAAGAATTTCTCTACGAGTTCGCTGTATCAAACGTGATGACGTGTCACTTATATATTTTTTGATTATTTTCTTTAAACTATTTCCAGGTTTATGCTTCAAAAGAACTACTGTTCTGGCAAGATCATCTGACAGGTGGATATTGGGAAGATATTTGTTTTCCATTTAAACCAACCATCAATACAGACATCAATGCTAATTTGACGATCATTGCCTACCATGGCAGCAGCGTGTCTATGGATGTTGGTGTCGACGCCATCAGTATCAGTTCAGAACGCTGTCCTCGTAAGCATATTTATTAGTTAACATTTGATATCTGACCGAAATAAATATTGACAGTCGACGCCAT
>NW_018485345.1:0-4886 GCF_002113885.1 Mizuhopecten yessoensis
CCTGCTCACAAGAGCAGATAACTCTGCAATACGAAAATACGGAATCATCAGCCCGGAAGGGTCATTCATACATTACCCGTTCCTATTTATGGAAACGCGAGAACCAGTCTCAAAACATAGCATATCACAAACCGTTTACAGTAAAACACTTCTTATTAGACTGTGTTGATCTGCAGCCAACACTAGATTTTTGTTTTTATGATAATATAGCAAATCTTAAATCTCTTCTCGAAACAGTTCATATTTTTACTACTTTAAAACTGATATACTGTAACGAACCATAGACACCTTAAATATTCAGGTTGGCGTCTGCCTTTACTTTTATGTTACAATAAAATAGTACAATACAATATGTTTGATTAACGTGTCACATGTCAATATTACAGGTATATATAATACATTAAACGTCATCAAAACTTTACAATTGCATTAAAATGTATTGACATTCAGCCACTTTGGCTTATGAGACACAATGTACTGAAAAGGTTAACGTAGGTAAACATAGGTTAACATAGGTAAACAAAGGTAAATAAAGGTAAACATAGGTAAACATAGGTAAAACTGCGATACATCAAATATAATGAAGAAGCTGAAATAGGTTGAAGATCATCACTTGTCTTAAAACCATAAACTTGTAGGGGTATATGTCTATTATTTGTATGACGTCATTTCCTTCAACATGTTATGATTGTCTATTTATAGTCCTAATGACCTCTTCTGTGGTGATAGTGCAACAATAATACTTAAACTATAATTATCATTGTGGGTAATAAGAATCAAAATATTGGCCAGTAAGTTAGTGTTATAGATATTGAATTGTTAAAAAAAATATTTCTGCGCTGCTTTTCATCCAAACGAAAAGCTTGGTATAAACTGTATTTATTATTTTTATACCTGACATGAATTGTACAAATATACTCAAGCAAACATGATAAGGAAAAAGATACATAACATTTACATAAATCCTTCTCATTTTAACAGCTAGTGGCCTTATACATGACTATCATTAAACGTCATGTTTGACCCCTCACTTGACCTTCCAATGGTGACGTCAAAGGTTTTGATGTTAGGACCAACCTAGTCGAGTAGTAGGCGTTAATGCCTGAACAAAATAGTCGTCCATGGTTTTTTTTAATTAACGTTATCCATTCCATTTTAATGAAGTAATCATTAATCTATACATGTATTAGTGTTTTGTTTGCCTTTGTGTCGCATACATTTCAGGGTGATTGCTAATTTAGAGAAAATCTAACGCACTTTTTTTAATTTCGAGGGCATCACTGTACTACACCTGTATAGATTGTCGTTGAATATAGAAATATTGTTTGTGTTATATACTGGTATAATAGAGGAGTTGAAACTATATAGATTGACTCTAGATTTCTGCCAAACTCGTTGAAATAGATATCTACAATCCCTGGCACGTTCGACCATGAACTTCTAAGAATGTAAATATACGGACTGAACATATTTTAATATAATGTTGTTACATGAATTTTCGATAATTCAGAATATTTTATTGTTCAAGCTGTACAAAGCCTATGAATGGCGTTCACACAATACGGAAGGTTATTTACCAACTGGAGGAGATGTGCTACATATTTGCGGTACACAGCAATGAATGTTCGCGCATTTCATGGTAAATACCACGATTTGTGGTAATACCGGTAGTGCCATGGCGATCGTTCCTGAATGTCAGATATTCATGTCAAAATTAACATTTAATGCAACTATTATTCATGAATATGAGGAAATAGAAATAAATGAATATAATATCATATTGATAATTCTGTTTTTTTATTTTTGTTGTAGATATGGCGGAAAAAACAACAAGGGTGGACGACATCAGGACGCGGATATTGGCCGGGCGGAAACGCTCTCTGTCAAGCGGGGAAGGGAAAGGACATCGGGTTTCTATAGCAACTGGTGACACTTCCGGTTGTTTGTGATCATGTGACATTGACAATGTGATGTGGAAATTAATATGTTTTTGAGAATGCAATAAACATGATTTGTATAAAGCAATGGCTGACTAGTCTATTTATGATGCAACTACCCAACATTACCACCGGTTAAGCAGAGAGCTAATTGTGTATTTTTTTTAATGTTATTTTGTGCTATCCTGTTTCTTCACTAGAATTTTAGATAAAACACTATTTCAGTATCCTTGGTTGTTATTTGAGGATTTTCACACATCGATTGTACAAAGTACAGCCATATTCACATCTTGACCGTTACTTTAAAATACCCGTATGTTTCATGGACGATTTCAAAATCTCTTAAGTATTATGCGAATTTGCACTGCATTAGGAAACTTAATGGACGCCAATATTCCTTTAGCATTCAAGCAATAACAAAATAACGTCATGCCATTTGTTGTATAAGCTTCACTATAGGGAGTTTTTGATGCACTGGTAGTTAGTAAGACAAAATTTTGACCTGAACCCGCATCAAACGCCACGATATAACATCACCATGGATCGGGATCAAGTATATTTAAGACACTTACGTTTACGAAATCGTCCATTCAATATACACCTGAGTCTCTTAAGTTCAAAACAACATACACACAATTTTAAATGAGTTAGCATTTCATGTGTTAGACTTACAAAACGGTCCAGAAGTTTTATTTTTCCCGATGCTCCGCTCCGTTCAAAAGTTATGTTCTGTACTCATCCCCTTTTCGAATACTTACGACAATGGAGTATGTTAAAATAGACAAATTGGAACAAATTTTATAAATTTCCTATCTGAATTGAAAACGAATTCAATATCAATAATTTATGAGGATACTTGCAAAATATACTGCTGTTTTTTTCTAACTAAGGAAAACTTTCACAACATCGTAATTTTTACCTCATGTATATTGTCTTCAATGTGACGTCATATCTGTTATCTTAAATCTGACGTCACCGTCACACAACCAAACATGTCATTGGTGTAACAGTAGTCATATGATAAATAGTTATCTGGATGAAGTTTTTGGAATCGGTATTTCGTACTCTATTTAAAATTGTCCCAATAATCCAACAATTTCACAGTACGTTCAGCTGAAATAGCCGCCCTTAAATCCAACACTTACCTGTAAATATTTACCATCGTATTGCATTTCCACTATGTAACCTTACCGCATGTAGATGACATTCATATAGGCTATGAATGCCATGAGCCTATTGTTGACGTCATTCTTATAAAGACATAAATGTTACGTTGGATACCACTGTCCCTCCTAGACAGATAAGCTGTTCTATTCATTGAACAAATTAAACATATACGATTAATACCTTATTTGACCTTACGCTGAATAATATTAAATGTACTAGGAGTATCTATGATATCAACAGATTCCATAAACGGTAAAAATAAGCAAAGCAGTTGGCATTCATACGAAATATGAGTGCCAACTGGACAAAAAACCCTCAAAGTTTTGATTTTGCCTTCGTCCAGTTGGCACTCATATTTCCTATGAATGCCAACTGAAAGCATTTAAATGTTAAAATATTTACAATATTATGGCGATGCCATGATAGATATTATATAACAATGCCAAATTCAGTCATCCGTAAGCTAGGTTACAACAGACCCTAACTGGCAAACACTATAACATATAGGTATACATTGTACGTGATATACACATCTATTTTGAATTACTTGGCGATGACTCCAATAAATCAGATATATTTTATGAGGTGAAAGTCTTTCTTAAATGTGCGTTTGGACTTAAATTTGGTGCATTGCCTTGTAAGATTTCCTGACCACACTTGAGCGCTTCAGTTGTTTTTTAGAGAGGCCATTATTGACATTTGATCAGAATAGATTCTCAAAATATTTGAAAATATAAACAAATCTAAAATTGTTTTGTATAAATGTGGTTTAAACAGTTTGTGTGATACTGTAAAAGAAGAAATTTTCTCGTAGGGAAATAATCGCACTTGACTCTTAAAATTGATCGCAGTTCGGAAATACTATCGTTTGAAATGGATCTGAAATCCCTCTCTGTATATATTCAATAAAAGCTTCGCTGTTAAACGCGGGTTGTGTTTTCGCGCTTATTTATTTAATCAGAGCGAAAAAAAAACCACTCTTCAACACTGCAAGTTGTTTCACATTATGCAAAATCTGAAGAACAATGAAAAAGTGAACTCCTGGAATAAAGAGAAGGGTGATCATGTTGGTTTAGCTTCGAAGCGATGAAATAAAATTGGCATCGTGATTCAATTTGTTGAAGATATAAAACACGTTTCACAAAGTCACTCTCTCCCAGCTGTATTGGTTGTAGATAAACTTCTAGGTAAGCACCAGAAAACATCACCATAGTATTGACTTAACGGTAAAAGCTTTAATACAAAAATTGTCCTGTGGTGATATTAAGCTGATCTTAATCAGAGTATCAACATTTTATTTTATTAAATAATAAAATCCAAAGGTGAGTGGCAAATGAAACGTCTATGGCTGATATTCGGGAACAAACACGTTTGTTTCAATTTTTAGAGCAATATGGCAGGCATGGACAAAACATAGACCGGTTTCCCTCTCTGTTAGTACCTCTGTGATACGTAATAACTCCAACAACCCAGGTGGATAATTAAATTGTCTGGGGTTGATGTAGCGGTATCTATGCTGTAGCGTTCAAGTGAGGTGGCACTATAAATGATACCGTTAGAAGCACGGTGCCACTACAAACAGAACACATTATATCTCCAGCATACACAAACATAGGGAGATATTAGCCAGGTGGCAAAAGGACTAGTAGTTAGCCCCTGATCAGGCAGCTACTGCAAATTCCTCATTTTTTTTTTTATTGATTAATGTATATGCTTATTGTATTAATTTTATATCGTTGTACTGTAAAGCGCTTTAGAGTGGTTTATGTTAGCTAGATAGGG
>NW_018485346.1:0-4888 GCF_002113885.1 Mizuhopecten yessoensis
GTAATAAAAAGATATGTCGGTGGTAAATGTGAAATAATAAGATATTGTCGATGGTAAATGTGGAAAAGTAAGACATGACGGTGGTAAATGTGAAATTATAAAATATGTCGGTGGTAAATGTATAGATTTTTCAATCTTTGGTGACAATAGAACATGCGTTTCTGCAATTGCAATTTTTATAAAAAAAAAATAGCAAAACACAAATTATTTGTGACGTTCTATAGTTTAGTAAGAGATATACCTCATATATTTAAACTGGAAGTATTTTATATACTGATAGTGATTCAAAGTTGTCCAGAGGTTCCTTATCACATCTAAGTCTTAATCTAACAAATAAGATTTTACCACGACATACACTAAAATCACAGCCAGATTATTGAGATTACAAACCATACAACAGATAATTTGGTATGCCGATGTAAAAGAACACTGACAGTAATGTATCAGTATAGGAAATGTCGTTCTGTGTTAGAAGGTTCTATTTCGTCATGATGTAAAACACGGTTAGTGATAATTATTTGATGTTTTGAAAAGTCAATTGAAGCGTGTTTTAGCTTTTAAGTCACGAACAACCCAAGCCACATGGGGCATGCAATACTCGGAGCTGATAATCACAGGCTTCAAAGGGCTTCTGTGCCAGTTTGAGATAATTGCATTGTTGATATATGAGAATTGAATCATCGAAGTGGTATTAATGCATATTTAGCATGATATTAAAAGAATGGTGAAGGCTCACTTCGGTCGCAAATGAAGAACTACTGTTGTGGAGGTGAACAATTTGCAAGGAAGGGCTTCGACAAACCTAGTACAGGAATACGGTCACCATAACCTCATTGCAGAGAACTGAGGCTGTAGGCCGACCTTCAAAGCTACAGTATGTTATAGGAAGAGGCATGGAATCCAGGAGGTTTCCTGCTAAAATGTCGAAGGAGAAACAGCATTGAACGTTTAAGTGTAACAGTTGGTATAGGTACATGGGTTTCAATTATAAGCCATATTGAATTTTAAGGAAATTGACGTCGACTCCAACACGGAAAGTAAACCTCTATATAACAGGGAACTGGAAACTAATAGCCCATGTAATGAAAGCTGTAGGCATAGGGATAGGGACTTGGTGGACAAAGAAAATATTTCAAATGTCTGAAATTGAGGCTCAAGTCATAAATGGGTTGGATTTACTTGAAAAATACACATACGGCAATTCTTAATTGAGAAGATTATGAGGTGCAACTCGATGGGAAGATATTTCACGTGAAAGGTTGTACCGGGGTACCAATCAGGCACGAACATGTGCAAATATGCGGAGTTGTGCTTACCAAATTACCCCTACCCATCCAACATGCGGTTCAGGTTTGTGATGCTGAATGTCGATATAGGGTCATCTGACTTGTTAAGGTTATTATCCAACCAGTTGGAACAGGAGGGGGATAGTGTTAATATACTCAGCGCTAAGTGTACCTGAATGATCAAGACTTGTATGAGGATGCTTTAGCAGAAAGCTCATTTATAAACACACTGGACATGGCAGAAGGATAATGGCATGTAGATAGAAAAGAGGAAGACAATCAAATACACTAATATAGACTGTTTGAACATAGGCGCCTCCCTTCCGGTCTACGCAATATCCCAACTACGTTTAGTCGTGCAATTCATCAAAGACTTACACGGACTAATGTGACGGAAATGTCAAGCTTACCTGGATGATATGACGGTGTTGGGATCTATGTTTACAAGGCGTATGGCAAACTGTATTGAGGAACAGCCACGGTTTAAGGTGTGCAACTTGAATTAAGGCCGTAGAGCCGTTTATTTAAATGGAAAGTCACTTTCATTTGGAATATACAGTAATCGCTCCCAATGGAGTATCTTTAACGTCTGGAAGCCTGTTTAATCGTTCACACGCATATTGATGCTCCTCATAGTTGGTGGAGGGTTGCTGCTTTTTCCAAAAACCCTTTCACATGTTTCCTGATGTAATTCATAATTTTCGATTTCCAAATTGACCGATGAATCCAAGAAGGACAAAAAAACCTGTAAGATGCAGCTCAATTCAGTTTATTGGCTTACAAAATTAGTGAGGTCAATTATCTGTGTTTGTGTAACGTTCATCTCCCTGGAGCAATTCTAACTCCTTCTCTACGACTGGCCATACTCTAAGCGTCCTCTTGCCTCTATGACTTTGGTAACACTGTCATATACGAACTCGGATTACATCTGTGACATAGAAGTGTCTGACAGGGGCGGGTTGAGTCAAGTGCAGGATTGGAAGCAGTATAGAATTAGGGTTGCCTGCAGGGCATTGACTTCTCGTCAACGGAAATAAGGCAAGGCTTAGAAAAAATAATATCTGTCGTAACCTTCACACGAGATTTACGGATCTACCAACTTGTGCGATCATTTATAGAACGTACTGACCTTAACAGCTGAACATGGTTGCTCAATTTCTAGATCATAGTGAGCCATCTAGCTCGCTTGATCGAGAAGCTATAACATAATGATATAAAACTGACCGGGTGGACAACATGTCGACGGGGATTTGTTCGTGTGATTTCAGAGAAGAGTGTCTGCCCCTATTGTGATCGGCACGTCCATTCTGAGACGTTACCCTATGGGAGTGTAAGTATGGAACCCGACCTTGACACAATGAAAAACATTCGAGCAGAATAATTACCGTGTGTCGTCCTTTTATATTCGGATAATGTAAGTAGCGGCATAGGTGTCGTCATCTAAGGAAAAATTCAGCATCTTCCAATTTGCGGAGAAACCATTTTTCTGATAGGACGAAAACATAAATTCTGTCCAGTTTGATCGGGGAGGTATACGTGGTAATTTATAGTTTAGCCTGGTACTTTTAGCGTTGGTTTGTACGTCAGGATTCTGCAATCCAGTCGGACAAATTGGCTAGTCCTGTGGGTCTGTGGAATGATAGGAATATTCAGGAAGTGGACATGACAGGGCATTTTCGAACAGAAGGACAGTTCTTAAGGGGCAAGGAAATATGAAAACTTCGCGGCGTTTCTTGGCAGGGAAGTAACGGCATATGTAGATTGCTTTTTTTTCTGGGAAAAGGAAGAATACTGGTTGTAGAACAAACTATTGGCAATAATAAACCCCATTTTCTGAACATGGCTACTTCAAACGGGTTTTCAAATGGATATTGTTAACGGACAAAATTGAAGACTGATGCACAAAGTATGTAACGAGGACGGGCATATAGAACTTTGGAGTTCTATCCGCTTCAAAAGTTATGACAAAGTCACAGGAGACGCTCCGTCCATTCTACGAATGCTAAAATTACACGGCAAAGTAGTAGAAAACAGTAGTAGATATTCCAAAAGTTGGCTAAGATTTGTTCCCCATGCACCGAAAAAACGCATCAAAATGTCAAACAATTTTGAAATCCTCAGTATCAATTTGACGCTTCTGCTCTAGCCTTGCTTAACTTGTCACTTTCGTAAGAATAAAACACAAAACTAACGTTACAGAAAATATACACTGATCAAAATGTAGTTTATTTTATCATTTGTATAAAGCGGATTGAAACAAATCTGATAGAGATGGCCAGCTAAATCACCACTGTCATGCACATTGCTCCCTACCCAATATGTGTACCGCAGAAGAGGCGAGAACGCTTGCTTGATTAAAGTGTATACGGATTGTAAATGATTTTATGAAACTGCTCGCCTTTATAGACAATGCGTGTGAAAACCACAAATACGTTTCTCGTGCAGACAGGTAAATGTGTGAAGTAATTAACACTTAATATGCACAACATTCAAATAACGAACGATAACTGTTAAGGAATTTAAAAAACACCACAATGCGATGTGTGACCGGGGACTAATTACAAACGACATCAAATTGTGACGGAAATTACCGAATGGATTCCAATCGACTTTTGCGACCTAACGGAACTGGTAATTATAAAAAGCATAATCTTGTTTCCGCATAATTGACTGTTTCACAAATAAAAAGAAATACAAATATTGAAAATGTTTCTTGAACTAAAAGTTAACGAAAAGTGACGATAAAATATTACTGCTTTGAACGCATCATGGAATATATTTGAACGGAACTGTGTTGAAGTACCATAAATGCTAAAAATGCAATACAATCATATACGTATTTTAATACGTGTTGGTTTTTAGTTTGAACAATATCTTAAGACTTTGATAAAGGTCGTTACAAAAGCTGGCGAAAACTGCAAATTTTCCTACATGAAATATGCTTCGAATGGATTCTGCTGAATTGCCAACAATGCTTTACCGATGTGCCCAACCCCATCCTCGAATACAATTTGTTTAGCCGGTTTTTCTGGAATGCCACATCCGGGTGAAGTGTGTGCTTTCATTAAGGATCACAAGTCTAATAACGTTTCCGGAAATATTATCAAGGGATCGGGTAGTGATTTAACATCAGAATCCTGCAACTGGAAAACGAAACGCCTCATCCCCCAAGGGTACCCATGGCATCAAGATGTACCTGAATGTGTATCTTAACATTGACAGAGCGAAAAAGGTAAACAGTTTTACTGCAATCGATGTTTTCATCAACCAAGACACGATACCTTTATAGAACATTTAACGATACTTTAAATGGGTCGATGATGCGGGACACAATAATTCAATTCGAGAAATTGAATAATGCGTTTTGACAAGAATACCAACAATGGCAGCACGAGCCCAGCAGTCTCATTTGTCATTCCTCTGTGAGTGTCGCCCTCCTTATGGCGTTTCTGTCTTCTTCACTTCTCCAAGTATGATGCATTTTGTTGTGGATAGCATTTATTGGTAAGACTTATAACTCGGCTAGACAATTTTCAAATATCTAAGACATAATCCATTTCGTTAATTTTCATATAATTGTGCTGTTTTTTTAATCATTTTTT
>NW_018485347.1:0-4891 GCF_002113885.1 Mizuhopecten yessoensis
GTCAGGAAAACGTTTGCCCAGTGCACGAGTCAACATTCCAGATCCTGATCCAAGATCAAGTATGGTTGTCACAGTTGAGGATCCTGAAATTGAAATGTAATTGTAAAGTTTGTGTTTGCTCGATGGATATTTGCATTAGGCGGTATGATACTCCTAATAACTAGCCAGCTACATTGGGCAACATGAGGGTCTATTAAATTACATATCTGGCAGCAATACTTTACATTGAGTTCCGCGTTCTTTCTAATTTGTAAAAAATGAATATTGAAACTCTTATAATACAGAGTAGCAACCGATACTCACAATGAATTAAATATTTTAGTTTGTGACCATTAACAGTGATAAATATGTCTTCCCATCAGAATATTTCCTTATTTTATTCTTTTACTGCTATTTCTCATTAACTTATCAAGTCCCAACCCTTTCAATCGGTCCCGTCCCTTTTTCACTGCCCACATCTGCCAGCATTTCTTCGGCTCCCGACCGTGAAGAAGGACTTAATATTAGATATGGGTATTACCTCTTATTGTTAAAACTGATTCAAGCATAGAATCCACGATAGTACATGCATTTCCTCCTTCTAGTCTGCTGTCTAAGGCGTCAGGTAGTCCAGCAGGCATATCATCGTATCCAAACCCTACAGTGTAAGATATCCATTGGTAAAAAAATCAATGTCAAAAATATCTAGAAACTTTGGTGTCACGATTTTTCTTTCGATATTTTCGACATTCAACTTTTTTTTAAACATTATTTAAACATTTTATTGACACAATAATAAAAATAATAAAATAATAAAACATTTATTTGGACTTATTAACAATTTTTTCTGTTAACGTGAAAACGTTTTTCAACGATACTATAGTTTTATACATTAATAACAAATTGTATATAAATACAAACTGAAAAGTGGTGTGATGGTGTATCATTAAGTATTTAACCAGGTATCCAATATTTGCAATTATAATGTCATAATGATAATGAAGTCAAAAATCTGGTTATGACATTAAAATCGGATATATCGATATCTGCTTTGTACAGTCTTTACCTAAAGTTACTTACAATGTACCAATAAAGTTGTTTATTCCAATACCAGAAAGAACCACGTGAATGTTTTCCAATTGAAAGATGCCGGTATATTTCCATTCCCTCCTTTGAGTAATTGGGGAACGATCATAACGTGATGTCAAATTTAAATTACGTTGGAAAATTACGTTGGTAATAATAGAAAGCACAATCTTGTTCCCCCAAAAATAGCTGTTCCAATCATTTAAACAGTGTGTTAAAACTGTATTTTGAAATGAATGAGACCACGGAGAATGCCAAAAATAATGTTGTATTTGTTGGTTAAGCGTAAGTATTAATATTGTAACGCAATTTTTTAATTTATTAATGGTATGCAATAAATTCCCTGTCAAAGATATTTTTGATACACTACCGCGCTTTATGAAGTATGAGTGAATGAAACAATGAATTAAAATGATATAACTGTAGGTGTATATGCTAAAAATAGGAGATGTTGCATAAGTGTCAATGTCATAAAGGCTCGTGTCATATCAAATAACTGAACGAGTTAAATATATTCAATATGACATGGACACTCTTGTAAGATTACATCTATCACATAACAATCATAATTCGGAGAGAAAAAAAACACTTAAAACAAAATAATTTGTTCTCAGCTGACTATATTCAGTTAAAACCGAAGTACCCCAATTATAGTATCGTCGTTCCTTGCATTGCAAAGTAGTTCCGTTGGTCTTAATGAACAGTTTTACATGCAATGAAATAATAATGACAAATAAACATTTCAAATGGTATGTGGTAAAGTAAATGGAAGTACTACCTATAGGGGCGTAGGAATATGTCCCACAGTTTTGACTAATCGTTCACGTGAGTATTACTTTATTGATGGCATGGCCGTATACGTATGACACAGTAAAAGGGGTAAGTTATATAATGTATATATCGGTAATCATCTGGGAGGTTTGTATCGGCTACAGTCATCGTAGTTCATGTAGGATGATACATGTCTTACCTGCCGGACCGTTCTTTCGAAAGCATTCTATGGCTTTTTTTGTCATGACATTTACGAAGGGGTACAGGAAAGCGAAGTTCAAACTCTTGACCCCAGGCTTGCAACCGTCGGGGATGAAATAGTTGTCAGAGTCATCTAGGGAGACGATTTTGCTGGCTACCATACAGCCCAGCCATTCCCGAACGTATCTAGAAAATTTAATTAATTAATTATTAGATATTATCTAAATAAAAACACATAAATGTTCTATACGTTCATGCAAAATGCATTCATAATTTTATCGGGAAAGTGCATGTATTCACCAAGGGTTTACAATAAAATATATATTATACTGGACTGGCCCCTATTTTAATTTCGATACTTGATCGTTTTGTTTGTGACCATATATTCTCACTTCAGCTTAGAACATAAACATTTTAGACTTAAGTTTCGTGCCCTCTTTCATTTGGTGTTTGTCATATGCATACGGGTGTCGAAACAATGTTAAAGGAGTGACGGCATTTCACAACGTAACTGACAAAGATGTCTCCAAGGGAAATAATTACGGAAAATAACATGTTTGCGAACTATTTACAAGTATATTGTTTGAAAACACGACAAAGGCAAAACATGCACTAATGGTGAAATTATGAAAATAATCATAACAAGAAACCGGAAATGGCGATACATTACCTTTTCATGTAAACGATTGAATATTGTTAGAGTAACTGTACCGTAGAGTTTCTAATGGTAGATGACGGATATAGCGGAATAACATTACCTAAAAAGTGTAAATGGGTTTTGTTCATCAATGAATTTCAAAGAAGCAGCATTACAAGCATCACATGTGATACACATCCTTTAAGATACATAAGCCCTGCAAGTTTAGTTGATGTACAACAAGTACTTACTTAGTAACTGACCTTAACTTTCATTCTTTTTGTTCATATTTTGCTATTGCATCGTCGATTTTGAATGCGAATTATGGTTTTGTAAACACTTAAGGGTTTTTTAATCCATAAAAATCATAACGATTCCTATCCAAACAGTCAAAATCCGAACAGAAATTTTGATTTAATTATGAAATTTTATTATGAATGTTTCCTGTTTCACTCTGCCTGAACTCGAATGTTACATCTTGCCTAGCCAACAAGTCAAATATAAGTTACATTGAATATCTTAATCTTCAATTGTTCTATCTATAAAAAGCAAGAGAATACTAACTCAACAGCAAAATCGTAATTCGAACTCAATCTCTGCACCCATGGAATATTTCACAGTAAAAAATGATGGCCACCTTGTGGGTGATTTTCAATTGTTTTATTTACGAAAAGCAAGAGAATATCAAAGCGTCAGCAAAATCGTACATCGAACTCAATCATCTTCCATACTCCAGGGGTTACGCTAATTTCCACTCTCTGCACCCATGGAATATGTGACAGCAAAAAGGGGGATCAGAGTGCGCCACCTCGTGAATGAGACGAGAAGACTAGTTTGATCCTTTGAGGTATATAAAAAGAACCTTGCGGTCGAATATCGGTAAAATTGACAGTCGGGTGTCGCTCCTCTGTAATCTCCAAAAGACATGTTAGCATAAGATTGGTCAGGTTTGTTTTTACCTGAGAACAATCAAAAGCTAGCCGCGTGTCTTCAGTTTTGCTGACATATTCCAGGGGTGCAGAGAGCGAAATTAAGCCGAACCCCTCGAGTATCGAGGATGAACTCAACATGAAATAAGGAAACATGTCACGGAGAATTTCAAAAAGGGATCACGTCTTCTGCTTCAGAGTGGATACCCTCCACGTCAATCTAGGGTAAATTCATGAACTGTCAGGTCCTCATAACGAAAAACGGGGTCAGTGGAAAAAAAACGAAACAATGTACATTTATGAGATAATGAAACACAGCGACCTTCATACAGTGCAAAGGAATGGCATCTTTCAAACTGAGATTATCTAGACATGGTTGGCAAAATGATAGTACAGTTCATATCAGTTTTTATTAATGTTATCTATTTTCATCATTTTTAAGAAAAAAATAAAGTCACCTACGTAATAACCATTTTACAAATACAATTGTATATCGATGACAATTTTTATTTACAGAAACACTTAGTCCAATTTTTTTTTAAATAACAAATATTCGAATGTCGTTTCATATGCGTATTATTCATATTGGTCGATATGCATGTAATAGCAGAAGAAAATATTGTAGATTTTGAGCTACAGCTTGGATATTGAGGATAAATGACATTTCATATAAAAATGTCAATGTTATAATATATGAGAAACTGTAACATCAGAATATGTTATTCTAAATATCAAGTCGGTTTCAATTGTATTGGATAAAACGGATAACAACAAATAATTGTCATAATTATCGAAGTTGATTAAATATAGCAACAAAAAGCAAGACCATTCCTGATGAATGTAATATACTCCGTACCTCATGCTGTAATGGAGTAACTACATGAATATTGTGTTATTTTGTATCTTTTTATACATATGCATTGTTATAGAGGTTTAATATGATAGGAAACTTAAATAAGTCTTATATGCGTCATAAATTGATTGATTTTTCAGGTAAATTAAAAAACATCACATTTTTATAGTCGCTACGATTGAAATAAAACTTGCACTTCTAGGGAATAAGCGTTCATACCTGGAGATGACTTATAAAGTATTTTTGCAAACCAAACATTCGATTTTTGCATATTCAAAAACATGTTATATCACATGTGATTTCATAGGTTTGAAAAAAATTAATGATGAAATAGCTGCCATTTAAATGTGCAATATTGGATTTTTGTGAGCAATATAACATTGATATAAACAAATTATTTCGTTGTGACGCACTTTCCGCGCTATGATATAGGCT
>NW_018485348.1:0-4896 GCF_002113885.1 Mizuhopecten yessoensis
CAATCAATCAATCAATCAATCAACCAATCAATCAATCAATCAATCTTTGCAAAATTGGTTTGCACTAAGAAAGCTGGAATGGCTACCAGGCCCTTCTAAATAATTGAATATTCTAGAGACAGGGGGGCCATTCTAAGCTGTTAAATGTCTTTCAGGAACAATTTTGGACTTGACCAGTTAAATGATACGGTTGAAAGGTACACAAGAACGATGCTTAAGGGATTCTGACTTTACTTAATTTAACAGAGTAGATAACTCTCACCTGGGCCTGTATTCATAAAACCATTCTCATGCTCACGCATAGATTTTGCACACACACTAACTTACCTAAATCATGAGAGACAGCAAAATAGTCAAATGTAACCATCGAAAAATGAATACAGCTTTAATTTTCTTCAAAGTTCTCCCAAATTATTGACAAAATGTGACTTTTTATTCATTTATAATTGAAACAAGAAAACTTGCTAACGAGCACAGAATCTCAGCATGAGAACAGATTCATGAAAATATGAATCACATGTAAAATGTTATGTAGCAATATATTGCTAATGTGTCACTTAGAAGTAAAAGGAGTCACTTGTGTGATAAATAGTAATATAAACAACAGAAAGTGTATTGGCCTAATCTTAAGTCTCCATACGTATATGTATATAAGAACAACTGTATGACTCACTCACACCTTGTAAAATCTAATGTCTCCGATTAATAAAACAATTTGTGTATAAACTAAATCCACTCTAACTTTCACCTGAGTGCCATGTTAATATTTACTGCGGGATATTGACCGACTCGGTGTCTTTCCAAGGGTTTACATTTACGTCCAAAACACACAACGATAAGTTTTGACACAGATATAAACTTTTCAAGTCCTTACACTTAGGTCACATGTCAGCCTGTTAATCTAGCAGTATTGGTTTAACACCGTACACACAGGTAAACAGTCTCCTAAAAATTGACAGGAATAAAACTCAATTTGATTGTCAGCAGTATAAATTGATTTCACGTTTACCTGTAATACAAAGGTATGTGTGGATTAGAAATAAGTAGTGTATTTATTTATAGCTGTATCTTACACAGGATTTATAAATTCTGCCGAGGGAGCTCAGGTCAATATGTTAAGGAATACAGCTATATTGATTGTCAAATAAAGTGATGAGCAAGCAAGATTCGAGAATTCGATCCTTAGTTTCCTCTCAAGTACATCATCAAATGTGAACAAATTCAAATTAACTAAAATGATAATAGTGAAGTTCCTTCAACAATTCACAATTTTGCTTCCCTTTTTCATAGTCGGAATCTTATGTTAACTTCATCATGCCCAAGGGAGGTAATCTACTGGTGTTGCCACAAGGGGAGGTAATTTACAGGTGTCACCACAAGGGGAGGTAATTTACTGTTGTCACCACCAAGGAAAGTAATTTACTGGTGACACCACAAGGGGTGCTAATTTTCTGTTGTCATCACAAGGGGTGTTAATTTTTTGGTTTCAACACAAGGGAGGTAATTTACTGGATAGGATAACTCAGCATCTTTTTTTCTACACACAGATTGAAAAGTCAGCACTAAGACAATCGCTGATTTATGAATACTGAATATTGAAAGATACATGTATCAAAATAAGAACATTGTAATAACGGATTCTGATTAAATCATTTGAGCAGTTAATCAGAAACAGATAGTTTAAATGTTACTATAGTTTAATACATACAAGACAGACAAAAATGGTAATGAGGCCGTCACTGAACATGATACAGTTATCCTGACTTCATTATACCTCCAGTAAGATAAATGATAGGTATACCTTTAACGAGATATAATTACCTGACTGTGCATATCCAGAATTTGGAATGGGGGGTAGATCAATGCTCCCAGACTGGAATGTAATGCGAGAGGCCATGATGTCTGTATATGCTTGTCCCCCGGGGGGATGACGGTCGTTCACACCTGTATCACTGACTACAGGTAATCCCCACAAACTTATCAGTCCCTCTTGTTTTAATGGCCGATATCTCTATCTGGTCTAGCGTTACGCTGTGTTACAGGTGTGTTGCCAGGGGTAGATAATTAGACAGTAGATATCATATATAGGTTTTTAAATAACAATGATACTAATACCGAAAGCTTGTTCAGTGTAATGATTGAAACGTAACACTACTACCGGGGATATTTTCATTTCTTTCAGGCTTGTGTAAAGCGTTGTTGTTAATACCATGATAACACAAAGAATAAAAATATTCACATTGATTAAAATCATATTAAATGATCTAACGTACATGGTAAAGAGACTGTCTGGTTAAAGCTGACCTAAATTTTAAATATTGAAACATGTAATCCAATCTCACAAGCTCAGTCGACTTTCTACCATAAATAATCAAAACAAATTAAAACTGTTGCCATGATAAAAACTACATCTGTACAATCATTCACTTCAAAGTCACAATTTCAACAACGTATTAATTAGACTACTTAGTCTTAAAGTGTATTTATATTTACAGAACTTGATAAATGTTTGGGTGTCAAGCTGACATGTTTAGAGCACCTGCACCCTATAATGAAGCATTGTATTCACCCCCAATGTGGAGCTATTGTGTGTCACTCAAGGGGGGCACCTAGGGGGTAAATTGTGGGTATTAGGACTGTTATAATACTGGTCGTTTTTTGGCCTTTCAAGTCCGTTGGTTATTACTTGTCCTATTTATGAGTCTGAACAAAGAAATCAAGACTGCGTGTGAAATCAGCCTATTTGGACAAATGCTATATATGTATAGTAAGTGCATGGGTCAGTAAATTGCTGTTTGTAAAAATAGATAGATTTGAATTCAAAATAAATACTCATATGCTTTTTCTATTTCACTGTCTCATTCAACCTAGGGGCATCAGGTCAAAACTTGAAGCCAATCCATATTTTTAAAATTAATATTCTATATTGTACAAATAAATGATCGCACATAGGGTTTATAATCAATTCAGAGTGAATCAACACCACATTGTGTGAACTTGTGAAGTACTTCTTGTACTTATGTAGTGGAACTGGATCAATGGTTGACCAACAGGCAGGTATAGGTCAACAGGTCGGAGCATTCGTCTAGAGCTCAAGAGATCTTGGGTTTGAATCCGATGTACTTGTGCTCTATTATACTTACATGAAGTAATATATATATACCTATCAGGTACAGTGTAATCTATCCAAACCAACGCTGTCACTCAACATATATTCAAAATAGTATAGGCAAGTTTTCACATTTTATTATCAAGGGATGACATCAAAAATGGGAAAGCATCATAAAAAATGGGAAAGCGTCATAAAAAATGGTAAAGTGATTTAGTCAACAGGCCATGAAAGTGTTGACCTGATTTTTTGTAGATATATTTTCAACAAGATCATTCATCCAAAAGCTGTGTTTAATCTAAAAATCATTTGGTGAACATTAAATCTTTGATGATCTTTCTTAAACAGAACTAACATGTTATCCTTATAGATTTTATAAGGGAAATTGTTGTCTACAAGGTTTGAAGAATCAAATAAGAATAAAGTAGTTCTAATTAAGAATTTAAGTAGAGTTGTATCACCTCTCGAAAATTTCTCATAAATCTTAAAAGATTACCACTTGATAATGTATAGGTTTATGATTAAATCATTTCTCATTGCTGAATACACTGAACTGACACAGTTTGTTTAATTAATAAAACATATCCAGATTTATTCCCCTTGATGAGCCTCTTCAATTGTGATATCCAAGGTCCATTCATAAAATACAATACTGACCATTTGTCAGGGTAATTGACTGACGAAGATTAGTCCATATTTATCACAATGGAGATCAGCGATATCAACTCTGTAGACCTATTAAAGTTTTAGACTATATGGTTGCACCTTTACCAAACAAAAGCTGTCCCGTCCCCCAAATCTACGATATCAGTATGTGACACAACCGATAACATTATTGTCGGTAATTTTGATATACCTGATAGTTCCCCATTACTGATATAAATGTAAAGTTGATGTGAAATATGACTCAAAATTTGAGCTAATTTGCCTGCAGTTTGTGGTAAATAATCCGGGTTTTTTCATCAGATTTAAGTGTTAATATTTTCCACTCCATGGTACTGCTACTATATAACTCTACCAAGTTGGGAAGGCATTCATGTAGACTCTGAATGCCATGGCTCACATGCTGATGTCATCATAATTATGACATCATACTTGTAACAACAAATACCCCACTGACCTTCCGTTAAATATCATGTCTTTTCTCTTCATTTAACAAGCATAAAAGTAGATAACGGTACACTAATTTGAATTTTATCAAGCAGATTTCAATTTTTTATGATAGCAAAATACTCCAAAAATGGTTAGCATTGGCATTGAACTGTGATGATATGGCGGTTACAGTCTTAAATAGTTGACTAGTACATCTACTGTAAGGTAGACAATATACTGTATTTAAAGAAATGTTTATTTTAAAGCTTTCATATCTTAAAGACATCTACTGCAACTACGTTTTTTATCTTTAATCTCTTATATCAAATTATCCTGTGATGCACATTCTCTAAGAAGACTGTGGATCTCGACAATATATATCTTAGGTATTGATCTTATGTGATTAAAAATTAATATCCTTCACAACTCCACAGGGGATTGTCGAGGTATTGATTTTATGTAAATCTAACCTGTACACCTTTGTCTTATCTTCCCCAGGTAATACAGGTAGGTAACGAACAGGTAGATATGGCCAGGTATACAACAGGTATTACAAAATATGTAGTTAGGTTTACTGTACTAAATTATTCCCAAGTACCATATATAAATTATATTCATTGAAATCATGAAAAAAAGTTATCACAATAACAATTTAATAAAAATAAATTGTATATAAATATCTATAATATTCAATC
>NW_018485349.1:0-4900 GCF_002113885.1 Mizuhopecten yessoensis
CAGACCCATTGTCACGATTATAGGACACAAAAACAGACCCAGTGTTGCGATTATAGGACACAAAAACAGACCAAGTGTCGCGATTATAGGACACAAAAACAGATTCAGTGTCGCAATTATAGGACACAAAAACAGACCCAGTGTCATGATTATAGGACACCCAGTGTTGCGATTATAGGACACAAAAACAGTGTCACAATCTTTGGACACATAAAACAGACCCAGTGTTACGGTCTTTGGACACAGACCAAGCATCACAATTATAGGACACAAAAACAGACCCAGTGTCACAATCATCGGACACAAAAATAGACCCAAGAGTCATGATCGTTGGACACAAAACAACCCTGTGTCACAATGGACGGTATAAAATAGACACTAGTCATAATCACAACATGGTGTAAAATGGACCAAAGTATCATTTTCAATGGACGGCATAAAAAGATCCCTGGACAAGGTAAAAGGTATGCCAGTATCAGTATCAACAAGGGACCGATACTTGTGTCGGTAACACAGATACGCTTTACTTTTAACAATTAGAGACTGGCGTGTGTCAATACTGTTCTAGGGTGATACATTATTGCTGACAATATAAAAAACACAAAGCAGGGCTATACAGTAAAACATGTAATAGATGTATAGATTTTATACACATTGCACATACAGAAAATCGGTGCATTCACACTTGTCATTATATATGTATTGTAAATGACATTAAATTAAGACAGAATACACCTTAATTAAAAAAAACAAATATGAGTAAAGTTTAAAAAAGTTACAAAAGATCCTCCTCTTTTTTGAAAATACCCAAAATAACAGATAATTTTTGTATCGAAAATATAAAAAGGAAAAATAGAAAACAATATTGGGTTTTCACAAGAGTTCTTCGTTGATGATTTTTCCTCACTGGCAAGAAATGTAAAGACCAGATTTGTTATACAGTAATGCTGGTATTAAAAGCCTAACACTTAGATTTTCCGCAGAGTGTGGATAAGATTGAACAACTAACTAGAACTTCCATGTCCTGGAGGTACATGATGAAACAGTCTTTAAATGACAATAAGTTTATGACCACACAATTCAGAGAATGATACGAAAAAATTGAATAGGTGCAAAATTACATCTACATAATACACTATGTTAGAGTTTTATTGCATCGGCGTTCAGTTGTTGCCAGTGGTAGGCACCTCTATATGCTGGTCCCCCTCTGGGAGACGCGGAGACTCCTCTGGGACAGGAGTGGTGTGGGAGGACTCTGGCACTGGAGAGGCTTGTCTAGACCCTCCTCCACGAGCAGACACTGGCCGTATGGTCACACGTCCTGATGTGGGGCGTGGGGACTGGAGGGGACGTGCCGAGGTGGGGCGGGCCACACGCACTGAAGTGGTTTGCTGTGTGACACGCTGCCCGCCAGTCTGGTGGATGGGAGGAGGAGCCTGATGCATTTGGGAGTGCAGCTTGTATGGGTCCTGTAAAGACGAAGATTTCTTATACCCAACATATTTCAATTAACTGGTACATGCAACACTGAATCAAATGTAAGAGGAGATCAACATGAGACAGCTGTCTATCTGCACAAGCCAAAGGACTGGATAAGCCTAGTCGTAGAACTCCAATGTTGTACCTGAAAAGTGTGGATATTTTCTTACCACATTGTGTAATTTACAAATAAAGTACTGAAATTCATCAGGCTAGGAATCATTTTAACAATGTTTAATCATACTAACCTACCTTTGCTAGGAGCTGATGACTTACCTGACGTGTCTGCTGCTGTGCCTGTGTATATTTGGCCTCCATCTTCTCCATACGTCCCTTGTAGATGTGCCCATCTGCCCCCTGGACATTCACCTCCTCCCTACAACATCCACAGCTTATAATACCACTGTCTATACCTTTTACTTACAGCTCTGGTATCTAGCACTAGACTTGCTGACACAGTTATAGTCAGAATTGGTAACAAAGTAGCTTGACTATTACATTGTATATACACGTATATGTTTATGTCAGGTTAGTAAAGTATTGCTTTTAATAATTTCATTATTATACCTATCCTTCTCTGTATTTAGAAAAATTGTAAACACTAGCATTACCCAACAAATGGTTGCCTAAGTTGGGTAGATTACCAGACAGATCAGTACTCAACAGGGTACCTACTTGTACAGGGGGTACACAGTTTCCTCTTCCTCCCGGAACAGATGGCTTAAAAAAACAATAAAAATCAATAATACATAAGCATTTCTGCAATGCACAGCTAATTATAAGAAATCTGATTATGTCAATCTTCGGACTATATCCTTTAATTTCAGTTTAGCTTATTGCTTGTACATATGTGTATTTTTCGACTCGCTTTGCAGCAGATACATATTTGTTAGCACAAACATCAATCTTAGGAACGTTTTCCTATGTTTATTTATGTGGTTGTGCCATTTTACACAACCATCTTGTGTAAATGACGACCAAAGAGAGGCACACTTCATTAGTCCATGTTTTGTATGTTTTTGTGTATAATATCATGCCTTAACAACTCAAGGTAACATCAAATTAAGACAATATATCAGAACATCAAATTGTGGCAATGTTGAAGATTATATGATAGTCGAAGAACACATTTATATTTTGCTAACATTTAAATATGTTCTTAGTAAAACAGGTAAAAAAAAAAAGGATCTTGAATTCATTTCAATTTCTTGGGATTTCTAAAACTTAAACTAAGTTTTCTTTTCAGCCCAGCATTCGCATGTTCAAATGTTTAAACAGTTCTGGACTTGTTCCATCACAATCTTATTTAAAAAGGAATTCCTTTATTTCCCTGCGTAGATTCCAGCTTGGTTACCTTCTGTCCGCTACTTGTGATTTTGTTGCCTCACACTTACAGATTTCAAATTGCAGATGAAAGGGCAACTATGATACAGATAACACAGTTACAAGAAAGTTAAAAATGATCCAGGTGTATATGAGTTGAAATGTGTCTGACTGCTATTACCTGAGGTGTGACAGGCGCGTGATGCGTTTGTGAGGGAAGGTTGTGGTGTGGTTCCCTCCACAAGCTCTCTGAGTGGCGTAGTAGTCGGCTATCTCTGGGTTAGCGAAGCTGTCAATACAGAGGTAAGTTACATACACGTACTCCAGATCACTGTCATAATATCAACACCTGTTAGTTAAAGTTATAGAAAGTACAAAATTTAAGCAGGTTCATAGTTTTATTTCAGAAATGTTAAAAGAGAGTTCTTATTGAAGCCCAAATTTATATTAATTAAGTCACCAGATGTCGACTGATTATGTTAATTCTTAATGGGACTGGAAAACGTTATCAAATATATCAATGTCCACTGTTACAATTCAGCATCCACACAGCGGGCTTCAGAAGGAGCTAGTTGGTGAAGCTTAAACAAATGTATCCCATAATACTCATGCAGTCATATCTGCTACTCGCACAGAAAAGATATGCCTTTTTAGACACATGCAATTTCCAGTCATACGTAAGATGTACCAGATCATCAGGAAGAATGATTACATATATAGAAAAGTGACAATAGTAATAATGTGCCACGTAAATCATGCTCATGCACAGCTAGGTGCTAACAGGTCATCAGGGTGAGATATACCTGGTGTGAAAGAAGGGTACATCAGGGTACAGGTGAGGATAATGTGATGAAACGGGTCAACTTGCTGGTGAATAAACCTTAATGTGGTTCAATATCAGACTGACAACCAAAGTTAATTTCATTTTATGATTTTAAAGAAAGAAGGCACAAAGATCAGATTTATGATATCATGACATCAGAGAACATAAATCATAAATGGAATGAACATGAATATCTTGTATGACCATCCATTAGTGATTGAAGAGATATTGAATCGTACGTTACCCAACATAACCCCTTTATTACCCGTTCTAACCTGAAGACTACAGACATTGGCACAAAGTCCAAACACTGTTCATTTTACTTTAAAAATACTAATAAAATACTATTAGACAACAGACCACAGTGGTGATAGCGTGTAGGTATAATCTCAACACACAGTGAGGATAAATACCATCAAACCTTTTGAAGCTAGTGATTTTGCTTGACCTTGACCTTTGACATATATTCAATATATTATATAATGTTGCCACTTCGCTGAAGTACTAAGTACTTCCATGCATACTATCACTTACGCCTCACGCTGTTTCTTGTAAGTATCAAGGTCATGGCCAAAATGAACAAAAAAGGCTCGCAAGTCTGATTTACGAATTCTCACTAGCTCCCTTTCAGCAAGAGCTCTTTCAAAGTTGATGTTGTTTTTTCCAAGGAGACCACTTCAAAGGGGGGAGGAAGGAAGAATGAAATGAAAAGAAAGAGGTGATGAGATTAGATGAGGGAGGTGCAACAGTGATAAATACAGAGTACCGTTGGTTAAGTCAGGTGACAGTGGAGAGCATGACAGAGCCCGAGGAATTACAGGTACCGTCCTTACTGACTTAACCAAGGTCCCATCTGTCACATACACAATGCCTGTCTGACTATTCAGTGACCAGTCTTAATTACTATCCAAATCTAATAATGAGTTATACATCTTGGTGGCTGACCATAATTAGTCAACAATCATTTTTTCTCAGAACAATATAACATTATCTATCTTTTGCTCTGAAACAAACACCTGAATAGTCAGAAAAATACAGGCACACTTGTAATTCTAGAAATGATAATATTTGTCCTGAGAGAGCTGAGTTGTTTTTAAATAAATATTTCAGACTGAAAATGACCCAGTAGATTATGTATTGTATCTCTTTTTATCACTGGAACTGTTTGCGTGTTTATGTTTGTCTATGACTGGCTTCTGTATATTAGTGACACAGCATACAAGACTATATATATCACTGGTGATTAGAAAAGGAGTAAAATACTCAGAATTGAGC
>NW_018485350.1:0-4902 GCF_002113885.1 Mizuhopecten yessoensis
AAAAAAAAAGCATATTGTTTAAGCATTGTTTACAAACACAAAATCACAAGGTTGTTTGCTTTAACAGTTCTTTTTCTGATTTCAGATACAGTTGGAGTTCAACATGAAAATCTATGAGAATTTGTGTGAATCAGACTTTAGGTTTGTAATGACTACTTTATTTCACACTTTTTTATAATCACTTCCATGTGTTTGGAACTTAAAATTGTTTAAAGGGTAAAAGAGTGATATCAAATTATCCTCAGATTGTAAAAAATAAATTAAAAAATATATTTTCAATAACGTTTGATTGTGTTTCAAATATATATTTCCTCTTGTTTGGAAGAATTCTGAATTAGTAAACTATATTATTACATTTGTTACTATTGTGAAATATTTTTTAAGACCTTACATTGTACCTTACATGATACCATGCATTTGACAAAAATTGTAAATGGTAATAAAAATAAAAAAGACGAAAACTACAAGTTCAAACTTGGAACCTTTACACAGCAAAGCATACACTTTACCAATGGCACCATACAGCAATTGTGAAAGCATGAGTGTCCAACGTATCAGCCACAAGGCTTATGAAAAATTTGACAGGGGAATTAAGTTACTCTCAGCCAGAAAAAACTTGTTTTTGCTGCTTGATCTACTGTATAGAAGAGAGAAATTCCAGGACAAAAAAAATGTGTCGCATGTATAATTTTTCAACAATTAACCTAGCTGGTTCTAATTCGAGTGTTGATCATGTACATTTCAGATATCTTATTCATCAAAATTGTAGTTGATCTTTTTTGAAGTTATGTCCATATAAAAACTAATTTTGCAGTTAAATTTGTAAGTACCAGGGATACAAGCAAGAAAGCAGGTACATTGTTATATAATCTGACTGATAGTTGATGATATGTCTATTAAAAGAAGGTTGCTGTGATTTTATAATTAATACAAAAGTAAAATTGGATTATAACCAAATTATTTCTTTTCAGTTGCACATCAATGAATTTGTCTGGAAGTCCTCTTGAAATATGTGGAGATGCTTCCTACTTTCTGAGGTAAAGTATTTTGTGAGAATCGCAAGAATGTGAGAAATACTTTAAAAATTCTGACATCAGTGTACAGAAGAATTGTCCAGTTTTGAATTTTGCCATATATAGGAAATAGAATATATATATATATATTTTTATTTTTTAATACAACATGGTATGAAGCTGTGTAAGTGTAACTGTTTCTCTGTTACAACACATGTTAGTGGAGTTAGGTCCCTTTACTAGTTATATGTTATGCACTTCTTTATTTATGAGCTGATTTCAGTAAAAAAATTGTATCAATACAACATGATGTAATATTATAGTAATAATAACCCCTACCACATTAACTCTCTATATATTCATAGATGTGCATGTATTGTCTGGCTAAACTGGCAATGCATTAATATGAACTGGTGGGTTTTTTTAACATTTAGGTGTCAGTACATCATGGTGTAAAGCTGTGCATTTGTTTTTTTGTTGAAATTTATTTTTATATTTATACTGTAGGAAAAAATCCCTGTTATCTTTTATGTATCTGGATATTGATTTCAAC
The DNA here is from genome assembly GCF_002113885.1 of Mizuhopecten yessoensis. Lineage (NCBI taxonomy): Eukaryota > Metazoa > Mollusca > Bivalvia > Pectinida > Pectinidae > Mizuhopecten > Mizuhopecten yessoensis. The sequence continues at coordinate 1,567 of NW_018485350.1, forward strand.
ATTTGTCTACCAATTCTCTAAAACATTATAGGTATACCAACATGTAATACAGTGTGATGTGAAGCTGTTCATGTGCATGTTACTGCTTTCTCTGTTGCAATATTAGTTTTTTCTATTGCACAAATGTCATCCCACATAGACAGGTATAAGTAGAAGTTCCCAATGAGTGATGATTGGTGGTCATGTTTATATATCTATCTCAAGTTAATTAATTTTCAAATTGTTTAAAAGACACAAGGTATAACTGAGTGTGTTTGAAAGTTTGAAATTAACTAAAGAGAGCTAGATAAACATGGTACTCAACCATCACAAGTTTGGGGATCTTATTTTCTCTTGAAACTTTCAGATATTATATCCTGAAAATCATAATTATGTTACTTTTGGGATTGCATAATTCCTGTTTCCGATCGAGGAAACAATTGCCATGAACTGTGATGTCACAATGAAAGATGATGTCGAAATGTATTGCTACTTAATTAGAATATTGACCAATGAAAGTTGGTCCAGGGTGTAACCCTCTATTGTTACCCACTAGTGGGTAACCAAAACTGTTTACCAATTACTCCTGGCAGGTTTATCCAATGAATCGGGAGTGAGAAAACCTACAGTAGTGGTTAATGTGGGAGAAATGGTAATATCTAGCTATGTCTATTACACTAAAAGTTTACATAAAGGAGGCATGGGTAAGTCGGTGGCTTTTCAAGATCTGCTGTGTAAATTGTGTAACCTTTCAAATTACAAAAAATATATTTGATATATATATGGGCAAGGACCAGCCTCCGACAAAACTTATTTCACTGCATATATGGAACAACCTACGTGTACCCTACTTTTGTATAATTATAAATCTGAAATTCATCAATAAAATGATGTGGCAACATATGAACATTATAACTTTGTGATTTATTATGTATATATATATGTATTATTTGGAATCCGACGTAGAGGATAAGAAATGAACCTGTACCAGAAATAAACTTATCTTATTATTTCAGAAACACATCGTATGTTTGTACCAGTCGATTTGTAGTGCCTGTCTGTAGTGAGATAACCCAGCTATCTGTGTGTGAGGGGACGGGAGATTCTTCCTATCCTAACACTGTCACTCTACAAGTAGTAGCTCATATGAACTATGTACAAGGAAGAGGAGGAGGTGGCCGACTTGGAACCTGTGCTACGGCAGGACTGATAAATGTAAGTGAATCTCATGCAAACAGATTCCTTGGGATTCAGTGAGTTCTTATATACAGGATTGATCAACTTTTAAATGTTATTAACTTAGGTCAAAGGTTACCATTTGCCATTTGTCATAGGTTACCTAGGTCAAAGTTTACACAAGGTCAAGATCAAAGGTTGCACAAGGTTATTTGGCAAGGTCAAATGTTGCAGATGTTTAAGTAACTACAGATATTGTGCCAGGCTTTCTTGGATGAAATGCCTGACTGTAAGTCTTCTGTTGTGAGTTTAAATGAATTATATGTTCTCCACAGCTGTACCTTTTTGGTCCAGAGGCTGTCCCTGTATTCCCAGTGTTGAAAGATACAAGTACCCAATATAATCCTCTGGAACAGATTCCGTGGAACATGTATGGTCTGAACATTCATGCCACTAGTGCTTCAATGGAAGGTAGGTATATGGATGTTAGGCTCATTTGATGTTTGTTGATTTTGTGCACACAATTAAACACATTATGATAAAAATTTAATGCAAATTCTGTAGATTCCAGCAAAGTGCATGTGGTAGTGTATATATGGGGGTCTTAATATGTGAGGAAAATGGAGTGCCAAAAGAGTACCGAGAGAAAAACCTACATGATCCTGTAATTGACTTTTCTGAGTTCTCTTGTAAGACAGGTGGTAATGATGGCCTATAATTATCGCAGGTAGACTGCAGAGCCTGTATGGTCAAAAAACGTTTACCAAATTCACTTTGTTGTGGCATCACCTGTTACTCCAGAAACATCCTCAATCTCAGTTATAGCTAGGCAAGATGAAGATAATATTTGTATGGGTGATTGATTCCAGACAGGTTCTCCAGTCATTGTGCTGCTCTGCTGGAGTCTACGGTGCCACAAACACACAAGAAGGTTGACAGCAAGTTTGCTCTCTTTATCCATGTCCATTTTGGGATCGACGGTCAGCCTATACAGGCTAAGCTAGGTAGGAATTTGTCCTTCTTTCTCTCTCTGACTCACAAAGAAATAATATAATGAAAGTAAAATTGTCTTAATATTTGTTATGTATGTAACTACAACTTGAGATATACAATAAAAGACCTAATAAACACTGTTCTTCTGTAAAACTTTTAAATCCCTGCTTTTATGAAATTATGCATGTGCTTGATATTAAAACTATTTGTCAATTATTTACATCAGAAATTACTGTGGTATTTTTCTTGTTTGTGAAAAATCTAGATTTTTGTGCATGGTTGCAAAAGAATTATCCCAGTATTTTAACGGACCATCAACAGGAGATAGACAAGGTTATTTCAGGAGTAGTGGCCCGCCTACTAAAGCCACACAGGGACACGGACAAAAAGGTACAGTTAAACCTATCAGTTACCGATACTGTATACTTGATGCTGAGAGTTTTCGGACTCTTTCTCTTTACAAACTGTAATATCACAAATATTGAAATTAATATCTAAAGCTACTCTTATAGGGATTCAAAGTCATATTATCTGAAAAAAAAAGGAACAAACGTTTTTGAACTTAAACAATTTTCAAATCAACTGATTTTGATACTTCATGTTTTAAATACATCTTAAAGTAGATATGCTGCATGTAATAAAATCGATTTTTTTTCGACTAGTGATCTGCACAAAATGAGAAATTATCTATTCAGTAATGCATCTGAAGTTTAATTACCTTATGATCAGCAAGCTGACATGAAGGTTGAATAGTTGAAATACCTTAAGATTCAGCAAGCCCCTTAAAAGACGGTCCAGTCAACCAGAATTTCAACCCCCAGATAAGTCATATTGAAAAACCCCAATCTAATATTGGAATTCAGATGTGTAATTTGGATATTTTCAACATGTGCATTACGGTAGTTACTAAAATGGTACTAAGTGACAATAACTATGTTGACAATGAAGCGTTAAGGCCGTTACAACACCAACATTATAATAACATCAATCTCTTCTGCGACTCAATTGAATGCTACGTAATGCCATATTATCTTAAGTTTGTTTATGTAATAGCAACCAGTCTAAACCAAACACTGTATAGTAAATATTAACATTTAATTATCAGGTTTTAAGATTTCGGTTATAGTTTGACTATAGAATCAATGAACAGCGAGACAGAAGATAAAGATTCCTGACTATACAGGATTT
>NW_018485351.1:0-4902 GCF_002113885.1 Mizuhopecten yessoensis
ATAACACGACATGTATGTATACATATTATACAGTATTACATGTCAGGTATGTATATATATTATACATTATAACATCTCATGTGTGTATACATATTATACATTATAACATGTCATGCATGTATACATATTATACATTATAACATGCCATGCATGTATACATATTATACAGTATTACATTACATTTTAACATGTCATGTATGTATAAATATACATTTTAACATGTCATATGTTCATGCATGTTATAAAGTTATAAACGTTGTCAAGTATTACATGTTATACAGTAATACATGTAACACATTATTACATGGAATACATGTTATAACGTTATGCACGTTTTACAATAATACATGTAAGACACAGTATTACATTTTACATGTTATATATTAATACGTGTTATAAAGTCATACATGTTTTAAAGTAATATTTGTTACACTAAACATGTACTTCATGTTATATGTTAATACATGTTATAAACTTATGAATGTTATAAAATCATATATGTCATACAGTAATACATGTTACCTAATATAACATGTTTGTTTTTAATTCATGCTATAACGTTGTACACGTTATGAAATAATACATGTTATATATAATTATATGCTATGTAATATATGTATACGTGTTACACAGAAAGACATAGTACACTGTACAACACAATATATATTAATTCATGCTATAAAGTTCTACATGATATAAAATAGTACATGTTATACAGTGATGCGTGTTGATCAGTAATTTACGTTATACAGTAATACATGTTATAAAGTATGACAGCTGGGTAAATATATTATCCGGCCTAACGGGATTCTACATGGTTCTTTTAAAAATACACAATATAATTTTGTCAGACAAAAAGTGACAAAATTTACACTTTACGCATTGATATGGGAATACACGTTTCACTCGTAAGGGAAAGGAAAGTAACCTAGTATGGATGCTTAAGTACATAGTATATATGTACCATGGACATCAACACACATAAGCGGAAGTCACGTTTGAGAACATTTGAAATTTTGAATAAGAAGTTATCAGATACACCGTGAAACCATTGTTACTATTTATTGACATTAAGAATGCCTCGAAGGACACATTAAGACTGAAAAGCAATAACAGATTTGAAAATTAATTCGCTTGTCAACATCCATTATAATGTATTTTAATTGAGAATATTGTTGTCGTCTACTTGCAATAATGGCGGCAAATGAAATAGAGCCAGACATAATGTCTTTGACCGATCACAGGAGTGTGCTTTCGCTTGACCAAATAACGCGTTAGCGCCGTCAACACAGAATAAAGCTTTCATTAACTCGTTGTCCTCTATTTTAAGGTCCACGCTCTCAGCGTGCCCGTTTTCCAGCTTCGTTTGACTTGCCGCTGTCAGTGTCATCCGGCTCAAATCATACCACTGGAGAAAGATCTGTCGTGTCTGTATTCACAATTAAGTCGATAAATCATGTCATGTTTACTCCAAGGTTCTTTTCCTGTTCAACATTTAAAAGTTGTCCCTTCAATATCAACATATAGCTGGACGGAGGCATGCGTCCACCTAATTTTCAAATTTAACAGTTTACTTAAAAGTTAACGTACAAGTCACAACTCTGCTGAGCTCGACTGCTGAAGTTTCCGTTTGCTACTGATATACTTATCATGCTGGTTTGAAGGCTTGAATTCTTTCTGCCTCCGTCCCAATACGTTTCTCTCATTATACCAGATAAAGAAATGATGGTTTAGTCATTTTTTATCACTAGGCAATAGAATAAGGGTACATGTACTATGCGTTGAACGGGCAGACGAAAGATCGTCACTCTTAATGGCCCCATGACCGAGTTCTGTAGAGATTCAAGTCTATGCTGTCGTACTCTCATTAATGCCAAATAATACAATATCAATACCAGTATCCACGAAACCAAAAACGATTTTGGATCGTTATGTGACATTTGAATTGTGCATGGTAATTTCATTATATATATATGAGCTAAAACAAAAAGAAAAACCTAACCTGACTTACAATTGTTGCTATTCCGAATATGTCAAAAAGGTTTGTCTTTTTCATACCAAGAGAGTGAAGCTTTTTTAATGCAATTTTTTATGCCTTACATTCGAAGCAATCGTACACAAAAAAAGCCGTTAGTTAATCAAGAAGTGACGTCTCAAGTAACGAATACAAAGGGAGCAATATTGTTCTGGTCTTTATTTTGGTCCTTACATGTATAAATACTTCAAAACGACTATAATTATATTATCAATATCGGTAAATAAACAAAATAAAATAAAAATCAACTATGTACAAAGTAGGTATCTGTTAATAATGAAAGGTATAAGCTTCGTTACAACAGAAAAAACCTTTTGTCCTGCTGTTTCAGCCTGTGTCTTTGGAATAAGCTATCACAATTAAAATCGTAATCAGACGTTGCCAAAGTGACTGGATTAACGAAGCTATCTGTCAAAGGTTTTACCAATCAAGTTGCTCTCCTAATCTTCATCTCGACTTTCCGGAGTGAGTAGTCTTCCGATTCCTTTAGAGTGTACCAGACTATGCCGTCACTGAAGGAGGACTGTGAATGGGAATACCACCCTGTGCGGTATATACCGTTAAGGTTACTCAGATAACATGTATTGAACCACCAACCCGCCTTGTTCTCAGCCGCACAATTACGCATGTTCAGATCATTATCGACATCCTCTGTGCTAAATTTAATGCCATTGTGATAACTCAAAGAGTCTCCGGCGCTCCCGCGATAATCTCCGACGTGTAAGGTAAAGTCACGGTCCTGACCGTCCAGGAAAAATCCTTCGTACTCTGCAAAGGCCTGTTTACCCTCCCAGTCCCACATGTCAACCCGCAAAATGTAGTTCTGCTGTAGTGTCAAGCGATGAATCATTTCGTTTCCGATCCAATGTTCGTCGTACAGATTGCCGAAACCATATTTATACTCTATCCATCTGCGGTTAAAGTTGATAAGTCCATCTGTTCGGCGTTGCAATACAGTGTAAGCGGTATTGTTGACAAACTGGCAGTAAATGTCGTCCTGAAAAGGGGCATTTTGCGGCTTGATTTGATACACTCCACTTACGTCATATCCAAGTTTTTGGAGGTCATGGCAATCTGGAAAATACAACAAAACGTCTGTTGAAAATACGCGAAATATTGGTAAAATTTGGTCATGTACATATGTATTACATGCTTTCCGTTTGGACTACGTAAAGAAACACCATGGAAATGCAGATATTACACTGTCTATGTGATTGGAACTCTTTAACGGAAAGTGAGTAAGAGTTGTGTAAAGACATATGTTCATATATCAGGGATTCGGGCACTGTAATTGAACTGATAGGTAACGTCAGTCCTACCACATGGTATCGATACAGACTTATAGACTAACAGAGCATTGAAAAACCTACGTCAATGACAATCATTTTCTCTAAAAGGTACGTGCTATACTGAAAACCTACGACAAAACATTGGTATGATATCGACATTACTATCTAAGGCTTTGCTTATATAACGTTTATTCTTGTGTTTTTATCTTTGAAAAAAACCTCCAATGTCAATAACATGGTTGTACAATAATATAATGTAGAATCCTTTTCTCTTTTAGCATTATATAGGAGAATAAAATAACAAGGTCCCCATTCGGTGCTTCACGTACACTGTCACAACAGCAATATAAAGCTACTAATATTGTGTGATAAATTCATTTATTGCAATTGTTACAGAGTGTATATCACTGATCAGCCGGAAAACGACCATTAAACTCGTGCATTTTATTAACTTTTGACCTTTTTACTGTAAAAAGTACGACAATTGTTACGTGACAGGACCGAAACACGCGGAGTAAAATAATAAAGAATCGATACAGTCGGGAGCCATATGTCGTTAGCCAGAGTGATTAACGCCGTCTGCTATAGTTATTTCTGGTTTGTAACCATTAATGACTGAACACATTGATAACATCTCTGTGTGGCGGATATCTAAACATTGCTACAAAGCACTTACACAAACACATTTACTTCACACGAATGTTTTCAAATCGGTCTTGCTCCCGGTGAAGTCTTTTGTTTTAATTTCATTTTGCAAACATACTTCATTGATTAAAGCACTTGGAGACATTACGTTAACTCCCTTTGGGAACATTGTTTTTAATTATGAATGAAATTCAATTAAGCGCATCGTTAAACAATGTGTCCAGAAGCAAAACTACTAACGCTAATGAACAAAGGGAACAGGGCTCATCGATAAACAAACAAAAGACACGTTAACTTTGAATGCTTCATAGCCAACAGTCTTCACCATCCGTCATATCCTGTAGATTGTCACTTCATGCAACGAATCACACTAAAAGCATCATAGTTACACGCTGTTCTTCACATTCACCAGATTTTGAAGCTTTTTACTTTAGACTCGTTTGTGCTTCTTCATGATTTATATATTCTGTATCTAAAGGTTCAACTTGAAGGGTAGCAATCATAGGTACTTTTCTCTTTTAGCTAGGACAAAACAAGCCTCATTGCTTATAGGGCAATGATTACTACAAGGATCCGTACTATTATCAGGTATTTCGAGAGCAGGGACGATTTTGAGATTCCATCCTATGTAAAAAATTTAACGGCTATGAAGGAAATAAGATGTAGCTTTGGGGTTATAGGAATTGTATTCAAGGGTGTTGAATATTGGTCAGAAGAGAGGCTTGTCTTGTTTTTAATTCGACGTTCCACTCTTGAAGGTAGGATTTTCATATCCCCGTACTTATATAATGATTGACTCTATTTAAATCACTCCTAACGCAGGTGTTTTGAAAATATAATCTACAATGACATCGATAATTGAACAATCAGTTTAGTAGATTACCTGAAAAATGTAAAAAAATAAAATAAAAAAAATAACCCCCCCCCCCCCCC
>NW_018485352.1:0-4903 GCF_002113885.1 Mizuhopecten yessoensis
ATGAAATTTCAGGGGTGAATGAGTTAAACAATGTTACAAAATCGATATAAGTATAGAATATAATACTAGTAATGAGACTGTTTGTTTCATAATGATTTTTTTTTATTAATTCCTTGTGTTTCTTATCAACTTAATAATAACTCCGATTCTGCTCTCATACATCTTTTTCTATAAATTTACAGAAAAGGAGAAATCTGACCGACTTCAACGATTACACACGGTTTGTCTACTTGTATCTTCGTATGTTAAAAGACTCATCTTTTCTGTACCAAGTTACGGACAATGCTAGTCATGAAAGTACTAAATAAAATATATGATTGAAAAGCAATACCATATATTTCAATTATGCATGTACACTGAGTTACGCGATATAATAAAACCTGCTAATAAGAACGGAATTCAAAATCATATGTTTGATGTCATATCAGATATTTTCGTCGGACAGTAATTTCGTGGTAATCGACAAAACACCATTTCGGGGGTACATGAATTCGTAGAATACGAGTACCAGCCCAAACGGAGAATTGCTTAATATCAAACTTGGAATAACATTGTGGATCTATGAATCTTTCAACGAAGATAACCCACAAAATCAACAAAATTTACAATCTTACGAAAATAAGTGATTTCACAGTAAATTCGTAGTGTTGAAATTTGTCTTAAATTCTGATATTTGTTTTTATAGAAAGTGAGCAATTTTAAGTCTTTTCGGTGTGAAGATGCCGATCTAGATATATTTAAAGCAAGGACATTGCGAAAATGAAATGTTTACAGTGAAAGAATGTACGCCTCTTGTTGAATTAATACTATTTTTTAAAACGAAGAAATATTCTCTTTGGAATGTATTATGTATACTTACTTGATAATGATAGAGGTGGGTTTTGTTTACAGATGAAAGGCTTCGAGAACATGGTATTCAATATGGCGAGAGAGGCTTCCTCCAACGAGCAGCAAATCTTTAGATCGTGTCTAAAGTTGCAGAAAAAACCGACCGACCGAAGTCAGCTACGTTCCACATGTACTTCAAATACAGACGAAACAACTATCAAGTATGGCAGTCATCAATTTGCAAACATTATTTGATTTACATTTCTGCTTCTTTGAACTTTTGCATTAGTGTATCAGTTTTTCGAACCAAAAATTCCATAAACTACCATACAATTTATTTCATCTAAGAATCATGCTGTATCCAACTTCATTCTATTGAGAATATGATTTTTATTATTTATTTTAGAATAGATTTGTTTCAATATCCTATGTATTGAATTTTAACCATTTACCGTGAAATCTCGTTTTGGTGTACTAGGTTGTGAAAGTGTTTCTTTTTATTGCTGTTCGGCCCGATATGACTTAACCATTAAATAAGTTATTGATGTGCTGAAATACAAGTATTTTTTGGCGTTCAATATCAGAGTATGATTGTCTTCAATCTAATGACATGCATATTTTTGTTTCTTACCTGTAGTTGTTAAGAAGCGGCCTCCGTATCCATTTTTTGAGTGGTGGCACGGTTCATAATATAGATTTTCGGTTACTCAGTATTTATTTCTAAATTAACTAATACCATAAATGAATAACACTGCACCATACAGTTGTTTTGGTCCTTGAAGTGTAATTCATTTTTGGAAAACCATCTATTGCAAAATTATATGCGCAAATACATTTGTGTTTCATGGTCATCAACCAACACTTTATAGGTACTACGACCAGACCTCAAAGTTTATTATGGCTTTAGTGTTCCCAATGGCAGTCAGTGACCAAGACGTCATCGTCCACAGCATAGACGTCATTAAGGCCAAAATTAGGCACCTTTACCCATGTGACGCATCCTCTGTGCCACTGAGCAAGATGTTTAAAGTGAAAGCAAGAGCAAGGCTACGTAAGAAGGTAAGAAAACCCGAATGTTACTAACTGTAAGAAAACACATGCGGTGAAAATGTTCTTCTAGTTAACGGACAATAATAACCTGCTGCATCCAAAGAGGTGATTAATGTAGGGAACCCTGCGGAATGGGGAGTTTTGTTCTGCTTTCTTAGAGAAAAATGAAGAGACCAAATGGTATACTGCCCCATTGCAGGTCTTTGGATGTCTCCATTATTCTTTTCCCTCTGACCTAATCTTTCCCTTTCGGCGACGCCTCTCAAGGCACCGTTTCCATGTGGCCTTAGTCGTGGAGAGGTGTTACACACGACTGAATAAAATTGCCAGCACACTAATTAGTGACATTTCCCTAATTTTACTATAACGTATCAGAACATCAGACAGTTGTTGGTTAAGTGTGCGACAGATTAAAAATCTGGAAAACAAAATTCAGTTTATTTATCCTATTACATTGACGTATTGCTTGATTAGAATGTAACAAATTTAACATGCAACCATATACTAGCGCATTCATGAATTGGCACACTCACAAAATATGCGATTAAAACATATATTCAGAAATAATTATTAGAGCGATCATAAATAAGCGCAATGATTAAGTTCGAAAAACCCTGAAATTTGAATACGGCTAAAGTATAAACGCTTACTTCAATTAAGAACAACGTATTTACATCTATTGTAGGGCTCCGTACAGGTGATGATTGTCGATACGAAACTGAGGAGTAAAATAGAGTTACCGGCCTTTGTTGTGTCATCACATGACAAAGGAAAGACTTGGGAGACAACTGCGGCCAGCCCGTCATCGCGGGTTATGATGAAGGTTGGTCGATTTGGAAACACGATTATACTTATGTCCAATTCTGTCAAGATGAAATAAATTATACCTTTGAAATAATATTATGTTGAATATGCTTCAGTTTTGTTTTATTTTTTGTTTCATATCTGATTGAACACCATATGTATTTAGATCTCGCTTGAAATATTCCTTGATTATTTTTTTCCAACAAATAAATATTTTTCTTGTTAGTAGCATGTTGATATCTGTCGATTTGATTCACCTTTCTACTTTTTTTCTTAAGAACAAACCGTGTGTGTCAGCGATGATCCGCGCATGCCCAACGCACTTCATGGCCATCTCGTGCGAGTTATGGCCGGATGTGCCACTCTCTTTCATGGACAAACTAGAGATGCACACAGTGTCTCCTAGAGGAGGATTGATCCGCCTCCGGTGTAACAACAGGATCACTATCGCCGCTGAAAAGAATTCAGTTGACAGGGATATAGACATATGCGTCCTGGTAAACCTTGAAAATATCTCAACAACAATCTTTACGCCAAAATGTCTAAATGATTCCTAGCATAACAATTTCCAAATGAATAAATTGAAATTTGCAAATACACTTTCATTTTAATTTACTTGGTTCAACAATGATGTATCATCCTGCATTATTTTTTCATTAATAATTGATAAATAATAAGAAAATTTGATTTTTTAACTTCCACGCAAAACTTTAAAATACCAAAAAACTAAACTCCATCGTATTTGTCAAATTCGGAAATCCTATCTGAACAGAGTATGGGCACGTTTTATTGATGTTATCATGATTTTATTGGGAAATGTTCTAATTCCTTTTGTGAATTTGTGATATAAAGCTAGATATATATAATTGATTCGTTGTTATTACCCCAGTTCTTGCTATGTGTGAATAATAGACAAAACTAAGGTTTTACCTACATTTACAATGGCATGTCTGGTCGATAAAGCAGAAACATAGTCTGATTCTTCTTCTACTTTCCCAAAAGTATCCATGTAAACATTTCTTTTTTATATTTTGTCCTATTTTTTCAACTTTTAGTTCGAATTACAGATTTGTTGAAGTGTCTGTATTCTTTGGTATTTAAACAAAAATTATACCGTCGTTGTGTTTGCAGGAACAGGAGTCAAGCCCCACCCCGATGGTAACCATAACAGCGACAAAGGACATTACCAGGCCTTTGATACTATCAATTCCGTTCAATATGCTAGAAAGAGGAGGTAAGAACTAACTTCAGACCGTTTTAATTGAGAGAATTGTAAATTTTGCGTGTATTCACCAGGAGTAGTAGAATAACAAAACTTGATGTCATAAATTGTAAGTAATCATCTAGATTCACAATTACAAAAATATTAAAATATAAATATGTTGAACGCAAATCTTTAATGTATTCATGTCATATATTGAAGCTCATATCCACACCTGCATAGAGTATAAAAGGATCATTTAATTTTTTAGAGCATTTCCCAAAACCATTGTGTAAAATTGAGAAAAGTATTTCTTAAGGTTTGATTTGATTATGTTATATATGCAAATCAAAAATATTGTTTGTTTACGGTTACCCTACCAGCTCTAATATTTTCTGCCTACCCTAAACTTTAATGGGCAGTTTTCAAGGACGCACTGATAAGTCAAGGTTACTGTCTCATATGAACCTTACAAAAATGAAAAATGAAATTTATAACCTTTGTACTACTATAATTGTTTCAGTCATACATCAGGAAAAAACATGTTTTTCACCGAAAAGTAAATGGAGATCTTTTGAATATGTTTTTCTTTTACAACATAACAAGTTTCCTTTTTGTTTGTTTGTTTTAAGCCATATATTTTGATTTGTTACAGAGAATGCAAAGGGACTTATCATACTTGTAAAGGACGGTGACCTGAAATGGCAGAAGGCACAATGTGAAGCATATAAAGAACTGTGCTCCATTATCTTCGTGATTAACAGTTTAAACAGACGGTAATGACGTCACGATTGTAAACGATATACAGTTGAACCAAGTTATTGCACACAATCATAAATATTTCACTTATACAACATTTACCTCGAATAGTTTATTTGATATTGTGACCGGAAGGGGTTTCACCCTACCGTCCCCAAGATTATGATATTTAAGTGGGATGGCACTTGTAAACGGTTCTTGACCGACTCTATCAAATGACCAATCTAATTAAAATTATATCTTCACATCGCTCCCGTTTAC
>NW_018485353.1:0-4904 GCF_002113885.1 Mizuhopecten yessoensis
AATGTAGTACACAGTGCATGCCACCTGATTGTGTACTTGACCATCCTTGATATTCAAATTGGCCGTCTAGCCGCTGGTCAGTGTAAAACAGTTATCGCGCACCAGAACATGGACACAGATGTAGCATCCAACAACGAATCGAAGCCGGCAGTGTTACTAAATAATCATTACACGTGAGCAATCATTACGCTACACGAACTCACCACACCGCCATTTACCATGATATGACAATTATCCATTTTATGTTATGATCATTAGTTAAATAAGAAACGAGAACGGAAATGACAATTATGAATTTGACGTTATGATCATTAGTCGTATAAGGGATGTGAATGTATCACGTGTCTGACAACCAGAATCCACACACACGTTTATGAGGCAACAATGTGATATAGGCCGTACAATATATCACACTAACGCTATATATACAGTACCACAAAGCCGTGTACTGCGTTTGTTTCAGCATAACGTATGCCATACATCAACTATTATATGTGTCGGAACTCACTCAAGGCCACACTGGCTTCAATTAATGTGCTGTAAAGGGAAACACATTGTTTAGTTTATAAACATCAGTGATGAGTGAAACGTATTGCAATGTTAGTATTACCACATATACCCTTCACCGATGAAGAAACGTTATGTTACACTAATTTTATTTCATTGATTAATGAATTAACAGGTTTAGGTGGTAAAATACTATAATTTGCACATACATGTAAACCATGTTAGGTTAAACACCTATCATACGTATTTCCTATTATCTACTTTTCGTATTTATCAATCAGGGGAAAGGTGTCAATTCTGTTAACAACTGGATATCACTGCAAATCAGATACAAAAGTAGCCTAATTAATGTTTCTTACAGTTCTTTCAAATTTTTAAACTACAATCAAACGCTATGCAGCTGTTAGCGCTAGAATAACTCCTTCTGTATCATGCTCTTTTTCTACATGTGGTTTGAAGTATGGTCCAGTTGGGCACGTAGTAAGAGGTGATTTATATATTGTCCGTTATGCATCTCAAAGCTTCGAGAGCTTTCATAAGGGGTCAGATGTATCGCAAGACTCCTATCAGAAACTTTAATGTGAATTTAAAGTTATGTTTTAAAGTAATACATGTGACTTAACTTTTTGTTATTACTGTTAAATCAGGGTCTCGGTCACCTGGTGAAACTGTATACGCATGCATTTCTCTCAAGGAATTGTATGTAACAAACTAGAACAAATACATTAGTATTGCCTAATCCCTTACCCTAACACTATCCAAGTACGACGGATTAATTTTTTTAGGAAAGATCAGGTGTTTCTTTGATACATTGACGTCGTGATTATGACATGATGGTATACTCCGACTAATGTTTAATTACATTAACGCTCCTTCACCACACCATTAAGGTATACTAAGTAGTATATATGGCAACGCAGACATTATATTTGAAACATAATTTGAAGAAAAAAACATATCTTTTCTATCTATCCCATGAACTACATTGTAATGAGGTCAATCACGCTTTGGAATCACAACAACCCGAATACCAATTACTTATAATGATACGGAATTTCCCCGATTTCATATCTTCACAGGAATCCTTATTATAAGGAAATATATAGTGTTGCAGTACACTATATAGTAGTGCGATACTGTATATTTAAGAAGTGTAATACACGGTCTGTGCATTTTTGAAGAATCCAAAAGATGTTTTGTTCTAACTTGAACATCTTCTTCTCACTTTTTTGTTCTATCAAACCTTTTAACTTTTCGACACATTACCCTACCATTACACAAACCAATTTGAAGGAATGTTTATATTCTCTTGCTATGAGAGTTTTCTTGTCAACGAAAAGGCATACGGCGATGTTAATATATGGGTGTAAATACTTTCTGAGCATATTTTTTTGTGAAGAAAACAACAAACCCAAACGGAAATATACTGACGACGATATATTTGTTGTGTTCGGTGGTCTTCCAGTCGTCTGTAGGCGTTTCCATGGAAACAAGCTATGTCCTCTTTCTGCTCGGTTTGTTTCTATTTTCGTTTTAAGCTGATTTGTTTAATAAGGAATGGCAACGAAAACCTAGCCAAGTTCTTCAATTTCACATTCTTATATATCAACATAGTGCTGCCTTTGAATAACAAGAATTTAATTGTCCATATCGATCCTATATACCCTCCAGAGCTCAAATTCAAGGATATCACACGATCTTGAAAATAATTTGCTTTCCGGGATACTGCTTACAACAGGACTAACAGCGACGGCTTACTATTGAGCTGTACGATAAACGTGACGATCTTGAAATATCCATTTGTTTATTATAGCACCCCTGCTTACCATTTCTACGGTATGTACGTATTGCAGCTGATTCGGTATTCAAAAGTCTGCCGTGTGGTTTTGGTGTCACTACCCAAGCCTCGATGTGAGGAAGTGACATTACCTGGATTCGACTTCGACTTTGTTCATATTTTGCCCTGGTTTTACAGTGTTGAGTTCGACTTATGTTGACCCTTGGGTATTCTTATTTGTTGTTGTCTTAATACCACACTGACAACATATCTGTAACTATTCTTTAAATATGGATAGTTATATCAATTAAAACTATATCTGCATAGCCTGTGCTACAACAACAACAAACACATTTTAATTTGTGATGCCTATGTCTAGAAATACTGTTAGTATTTTCATCATATCTCTTTCATGATCGTTGTGGATTCCATTACACATATCCTCATTGATATCAAACTGAAAAAAACTAATCCGACCACCACAAAGATCAGCTTACTCGGAATCATAAGTTATTGTTTTGTTTATTTCTTATTTGGCATATACCATGATAGGTTATGTTAATCAAGACAGGATGAAGGTCAACGACGTCATAATGACCACGATAATGCCAGGTGCTAAAATCACGTGATGGTCAAAAGAATCATAGAACCAACCATAAAATTTTTCACAAACTGAAGCTAATATTGAAAAAGGTAGAAATATTTAATATTAGAGGTTGCATCCATAGTTTAATTTTACCTGGCAATGTAATCAATAATGTAATTAGCATCTGTTCGGGACATGTCTGTACCATAGGTCAAACAAGAGCAGTAAAATATCAGAGACAGCACGAACGACGGACACATCAACTGCCTTCACCTCTGTCCGTCAGCTTCCGAACGGTTCTCTGAATTTCACTTTCAGGCCTTCCTTCGTTCAAGGATAATCGACGTCGGCTTACACTAAAGCACAAAATTTAAATGAAAGTGGCTTATTTTGTCTGCGGAATCCCATTTACCATTCGTGTCTACACTTGGAATATATGAGACTGCCGTGTTTATGGTGCGAAAGGCTGGCTATGTTTGTTGTATAATTGCTGAGTTTATAGCAGAAAATAGGGACTATATAGTCTACGCCACGAGGCATTCCCTAGCATTTTCGCGACTGTCTCGGTTAGGGAGAAAGGCGACATATAATCACATATATGCGACAGGCAATCAACCTTCAAGTTATTCATTGTCAAAATATGGTTGGTAAAAATGGACTCAATTTGGTGGAAACTGATTTACTTTTATCAAATATGCGAAAAAATATTAACAATATTACTATCCGAGAAATTAGAATTAAATTTAGTTACTACTAATCCTAGATCCCAGAGAAGTAAGTCTATAATCAGCATGAAGCAATGTATCAGCTCGCGTGATTTGACGGCCTCTATGTTGCCTTTTCGCATCCCTCCAGCTTGTACGTCGGGATAATGAACACGTACATGTAAGTCAAGGTTTGCACTTTTTATGTTTAAGCGGTGAACAGTTGTCAGGCCAGGATATGTCTGTCTGTGGTAAGGAGGGGTCGTACGATAGATACCACTCACTTTGTGTTGAGATTCCTACTGTGAGTGACACATCGCGGTGTCATTATATCAGCGGCATGGAGGAGGAGAGAGCGTATATTTTCCTTTTGTTAAAAGGTAATCTTTACATGCGTAAAGGCTATTTCAGTAATTTTGGTTAACCTATACGCATGTTTAGAAATGAAATTATAATCTGAAGTGTCTTCATTTTGTTCAAATAATGAAAGCAAACATCAGTTCATGCAAACTAAAAGATGTAAAAAAGAAACACGACAAAACCAAACCTGGACCAGATCATTGATATACAGGACCACAGCCGGGTTGATACGTGTTGTTACAGACACCAACACTAACGAAAATACAGCATAAACAAATGATACAGAGATGAATGTCATTCTTTGTGTAGTCTCTATTGCTGGAAGGGTAATTTTGAACAACATAACTCCTATGTTGCTGATAGCAAAAAATCTAGGTTTGCTAGTTTTCGATAGAAGGGATTGATATGCCAAATCTTTGGGGAGTGATTCAAATTAAGCGTAAAACACGATGGTACACATGAATAGATTTCCAAGATGTGTCACGTCAGTTAAAATACAGAGTATACCAAAATCGTAACACAACCGTCACAAAAACTCGACGTCGATGACTGAGGCACATATTTAAACGAACAAAATGTGAACCACGCCACTGCTCAAAGGGGACAGCAAACCTCGGGACTAAAACAACCCACTAGTGGAGTCAACCACCTGGTATCACACAAGTTCAAATCAATGTCGTGTCTCGTTCTCTGTAAAGGCTTTGTTGCGGCAATGCCGAAGGAAACCATAAGGAACACTAATGAGCATATTTAATTACAATACAGATATGTTGTGGTTTTGTTGAATGAAAGATGGGTCTTCTAGAAACAATAACATGGAATGGCTTTCTGTAATTGATACGCCAAATTAAAAAGTACAGATCTGTGTTAGGTGAATACCTGGCCAGTAATGTTGTAAATAAGAACAGTATGAACTCCATACAGAGCAGTGATGATGTAAATAAGAACAGTATGAACTCCGAACAGGGCA
>NW_018485354.1:0-4909 GCF_002113885.1 Mizuhopecten yessoensis
TAAATTCTACTGAGAAATGGCGACACAATCCTATTACCTTAATCTTTGTTGGCTTACCAACAAGTTTATAACTCAAATAAGTAATAAATGTAATTTTTGGAATTGAATAAAATTAGTTTGATAGTATTTTCTCACATCATGCTTTCTTCATGTAAATAATGCTAATCATTTTGTCTTTTCATTAAAAAATGCCCTTTTGCTAGCTTGCATGAGCTTAGTTCTTGTCAATTGAAACAAAAAGATTGGGCACAAATTACCAAATCTTTTCGGAGGTCTGGTGGCGCAGTGTATATGTGCACTTGCATTTCACCAAGGCGGCCTAGGGTCACCTACTCGACCGCGTGGGTTTTCTCTGGGAACTCCGGTTTCCTAGCTCCCCCAATCAGACACCGCGCACACTTACATCTGGGCCAACAAGAGTGATTGATATATAATTTGAAATAACTTGTTTCATTATTGTTGTAAAATGAATAAAGTCTATTTATATTTAGATTATCAAGTTGAATATATCATAATTCCTGAGACGTCTAGTCAATCAACAAAATTCTGAATACCAAATTTTTACTCAACTACAAGGATAATTGGTTCAACATGAATTCTTTTACTTCAGGTAAAATAATTCAAAATTTGTGTTAGAAACTGTTCTCTTTGAGGTTTTTAATTCATGGTGGTCATGCAATCATAAATCTAGAAGGTCAAGGTCATTGGATAATTATTGACACGTTTGTTTAAATGTCAAGGTCGTTTGGCTACATTCAAGCCTCAGCACTTGGTATAATTTGTGGGTAAGCAAGTTTTAGATTTGTCTTTTTTGTCTTAAAACAATCAGCATTTCAATTAGGATTTCTTTGATTGGTTCCCAGTAATGGAAGGCTGATTCTTTGCTGATTGCTAAGGGTGATTTGATTTGTACGGGAGCTGAGATGAGTGTGTGAGTGTTACGTGACACTGATTGCGAAGGGTTTTGTATGGTGCATATTGATAAAAACTACTGCTATACCCCCGTCAGCTTCAAAGAAATTTATTCAGGATTTTTATTTTGTCATTTGGTTCTTATATATTTCAATGTTATATATTTTACTCATTTTGAAAAGAAAACGTAACCAAATTTAGTAACTACCTTTCTCTTGTTGCCTTTTTTAAATATTTATGCCGCAATATGCACATGCCTTGTAATATGCCCACCCATATCTAATGTGGTTCAGAAAAAAAGGCCTGAAAATATAGGTAGCTCACATCTTACATTGGGTCACAGATTATGTACGATTTTTGGCTTAAAATTAAATTGTTTTTGTTTTGTTTCTTGTTTTATATGCATGAATGAAAATACGTTTACAAAGATTATAAAACTAGCAATTTATGCTGTTTTCTGGTGCATTTAGAAATTATGATAGGTCGGCGAAATTATTTCAAATGCAGATTTTGTTTTTATTTCAATGATTTCATAGATGTGTAAAGGTTTTACAGTGTGACTTTTCTGTAATATCTCCTGGTATTCTATAACTGGCTCAGGTGATAAAATCAGGTATACTCGTTTCCTAAAGTTCATCTAAGTTACTAAGTTGTTTACAAACACCACTTAGGACTCAACGTAAAAGTAATATTAAAATTCAGCAAGACGAGGTTTGAACAACCTAGCAAGCTTATCATTAACTCTAGCTAACTTCGGCTGATTCTCCACCCAAGGACTGTGAAATGACCATCAGACAATGTGGTTTTGTGGTGAGACATGTGTTTATGTTCAGATTGTCTGAGATTTAGCCTAGAGAGATAGACCTTGGTTGTGTATACAGGATATTTGGCCGTAGAACTTTTACTTATTGTGCGACAGTTTGTAACGAATAACGTTGTGAGACGACATCCTCGGGCTTCTGCTGTTAACACTTACACACAATATATCACTCACGCATATTAATTTCCACTTCCGAATGACAGATCTCACCATAAACAGAATTAGATAAAGAAAAAATTCAATTAGTACTACCATTAATTTTGACATTTTGCTATAATGAGATCAGTGGGGCAGTATTATTACATTATTGTGCTAGTGATATAAATATCTCTGGATTTACCTGTTGTTTACCTGTGTATACTGTTATAACGTCTTACTACCTGTGTGTGTATATTGTATTTACGGCTGAGTGACTGCCGCTATTTACCTGTACAATCGTGGATTACGTGCTCCTCGGCGCGATACAACTATGTAGTCCCACATGGCCAAACCAGGTATGCGATAGGATGTACCATCAATCTCGTTAACCTATCTTTCTCACCTGGACGAGATTGTGGAACTTTATCTCTTTTACTGGGAGTTTTTTTCCACCAGGATTTTCATCTGTGCACCAGTGGCTTAAACGGTCAAGTGAATCATTCGATTCGCTGCCTATAAATACAGGCCTTATATATGACTTGATTTACCAGAGTTACACCATTTCTAATTTTGTATATCTTCTTTTGTCTCGAGACAATTAAGTGATTGGCTTACATCATTGCAGGCACTGTGAAGTGGTTGTCATTGTTCGTATATCCTGTATACGTACTAACAAAGCTAGTTTACAGTACTCAGTTGTACGTGGACGTTGTGACACCAGAAATAAACACAGGATTTGAAGGAGAACTGAGGTTTAACACTCAGAAGTTTGCTATTTAATGGGAGATGAATGTATGGATTATGCTCGAAGAATTACGAGTTTAAATTCAAAACATTTCCTGTTAATGATACGTGTACATTATAAAGTGTAGGTGGCACCTTACTGTGAAGTGTTTGGAAGCCAGTAACAGGATTACAGAGATAGACACTTGGAAGAAAACTTTTAACTTCGACTATTACATAACGGCACACGATTTCTTTTGAATTCAAGTACTTTTTCACCTATTATAGTTTGACAGCAGACAAAATAAATTATTAGAAAGGAGGAATCCGGATGTGATAAAAGCTTGATTTGAGTATGAAATGTGTCGACAGTGCTGACTTGGTGAATTCGGGACCAGAAGTGATCACACTTTTAACACTGTCATAAATATTTGAGAGCAAAAGTGTACGTCGACTCTGGTGTTCAATCAATTACAAGTATGAATTTGATAAGTACAGTATAGTAACTGTAAATTATGAGTCAGATATTCTGATGAAGAAAATATATATTGGATAGATTGTTTGGACAACTTTCGACGGTAGAAGGATACATTTTGGAAGCAGTGTTGGATATTCTTTGGATGGTTCTCTGTGGATCTCAACATCTGATTCAGAAATGAATTTCCCGTGTAATATTCTTCAATACCAGATATTCTCTCCCGAAATTCTGCTGTAGATGGATCATGGGCGATCTCTACATCTGATTTGGAATTGAATTCACTGTGATATTCTTCAATAACAGACAATCGTTCCTGAAAATCTACTGCTAATGGTGGATGTGGAGGAATGCATTTCAATCAATAGATGTTACGGGAATTATTGACTGTCACCCTTTCAACAAATTGTTCAAATTTTTAATTTATCATTAGGTGTAATTTCTTGAATTACACCATTTACACTCTGGAAGTATCACTTAATTTTTACACTGACAAAAGTTTGTATTCCAATCTGGACATTACACCTTTGATTGACACATTGACTGTTGATTGACTGTTTGACAGGTCATGTCAGGTCGAATGTCAAGGTCAGACCATTTTTATTAGGATGACAGCAGTGATAGGCTGAGATTTAATTAGCAGTGTTCTAAGGGTTGGGTTCAAGTGGCAATGATCAGTCTTGTACATATTTAATTTTATACGTATTTAAGGAAGACCAGCTAGGAAAATATAGGAGAGAATATATATGGTAAACAAAAGTTATCTCCCTTTGTTGACTTTTCAAAAATTACATTTTTAAATTAATATGCTAATTCACATCCTATTCACTTACTAAATATCAATGATTATATATTTATTTCTAAAATAAAGTGAATTTTGTTTTTCTTTCTAACAGCAAATTTTCACATAATTTTTTTTTTCCATTTCAAAAAATTGTTAACTAAACATCTGTAAGGCGTTATAGTGTAAAATAATAATAACTTATCTATAGATTTCTAATGCAGACTGATTATAACCTGGTGTATGAATATTGCCTTAATTGATAATGACCTATTTGAAGACTGCTCTTGTCGGTAATGACCTACTTCATCAATATTATAACGTTACACTTGATTAGTTCGTCCCAGTGTTAATGATTATATATAGATGATGTGATAACTGGAAGTGTTGTGGCGACATCAGTTGCTCATTGGTATAACTAGTATAGAAGTATAGGTAGATACACTCCTACATAAGATTACACATATAAACTTACAGGTAGCTGTACTTGTTTCCATTGATAATATAAGATGAAATATTATAAATAGGTACAAGTTCTTTCCTGGGGTATATGTGTAATTTGAAAGACCTAGACTGGATCATTCATATATATATATAACTTTACAGACCCTTTCTGAGGTACACACATAAACTCATAGACCACATAACTTTAGAACACATGTAAATACACACATAACCATAAAGACCTACACTTGGGTACTGCTCTTATGACCTGTGAACTTATAGACCTTTTCTTGAGTTATACACATACACTCATAGTCTTACACTGGGTTACACGTCATGTGTAAGCTAATAGACTGTTTCTGAGGTACACACATGAACTTATAGACCTGGACTGGGGAACATATGTGTGAATTTATAGACCTCTTCTGAGGTACACATGTTAACTTATTAACCTATACTGAATTACACATAAAAACACTTACAGACCTAGACAGGGATACACATGTGTAAACTTGCAGACCTGTAACACTTCTGTACATGTAGACCTATACAGTGGACCTATCCGTACCCTCAACAATAGAACCCCCTCTCTGCCCCTCCCCCCTCCCTCCCCCAA
>NW_018485355.1:0-4910 GCF_002113885.1 Mizuhopecten yessoensis
CAGATTATTTCGTGTCAAGGACTCTTATTTATATGTGTACCTGTAATTGGTATAGATTGTTATCACTGTAAAACATGTTTCTTATGCAAGAGACGCACCAAATGAAAGTGACATTATTATCGACTGTTGAACTCTAATGAGAGAACACTCGTGAAAGTACGGTTGTGAATACCGTCATAACGTGGGCGGCATTTCGCGAACGTTCCCCGATAAATTGAGCTATTGTGTGTGCAAACATATTTACCAAAAGTAATCCTATTTATACTTTAACGTAAAGCTATATCAGTACATTTAGATATAGGTGTGTTCATGGTACTGCGTGCTGTTGTCAATAGAAGCGACCTCGGGACGTTTAAACTTTGATCTCTCAAGAAAACTGGGATATTGTCTTTTTAATGGCGACATATGACTTGTAAATATGACGCAGTGACGTCCTCCGCCCACTAAGGTTTACGGAATAACGGCACGCGTTTTGACATGCATGTACAAACACTGTGCTCGTGAATTGCACTCCTCCCAAGTACAATGTCTTACTCTGTGATACAGTATGTAGGAATGCGTATGAGATGAACTACCGACCATGACGTCGTTTCTAACAATTAAACGCCATTATAGTGAGCAGAACGCTTGATTTTGTATAGTAAATAGAATCACAAAAGACCGGATACGTACATATACAAGTGTATATACACAACATATAATGTTGTATAGATTTTTGACTTATACAGAAACTAAACAGTTCGTGAAATACGTATTTACTCTATCAGACCCTCTTTTGTGACCTATATCTCTAGTCTACGGTACAGAGTATTGTTTTACCTCATTCCCCTATTATGCAAATGGAGAGAAAATTATTGTTTTGTCATAACTAATGAACTGGTAAACCAACTTTAAAAATAGCAAAAAAACCGACACCTTATGAATTTTAAACTGGGTGGCAGTGACCTACTTTTGTTCGATTTGAAAGTAATTATGACGGAAAGTGAAATAAGACATCCCCTAAGTCCAATCGCTATAAGGCCTTGTAAAATCACAACGATATTGTCCATTTAGATACCATACTGTTATTGAACAATACGTCACAGCCAAATTGTTATATACCATACACGTATATATTATAACCATCCATGAAATGTATGATTGTAGTGATTTGTGTTTTCGGGGCTGCGGTGTTGCCTGTATGATAAAATAGATATACAAGAAAACATAAATGAATCCTTTTAACTGATATTGTTTCTATTGTGAAAGCAATGTATTTTTCATAAATAATTTTCCGCTAAAGAATTAAATTATATTCCTAATCACGATCTTATCACATCATCCTAGCAGGTCACACTGGGACTCGAACTCGACACAAAATGAATTAGGAATTATGAAATCACAAAACTTGAATGACATGATGAACAAGAGGTGTTCGGGAAAACTAACCATTTCCTTCACCGCATGTGGCACCCGTCATAACAATTCCTTTCAAACTCAGGAAAGCAGGATTGTCTCTAACTATCAGAGGTACACATGTTTGTCCTTTGCTCGGTATTAATCGGAACAAGGACGTACCAACCAACCAACAAATAAACCGATTGAATAACGACAAAAGTATATCAGTTTAAAATCAGTTTACATGTCTGATTTGATTCACTACTCCAGAGCTTGGTTATATATGTTCCGCGTCTTATAGTCGTCAACACGATCTGAATTCTGACAACGTGTATGAGATTTCAATGTAAATATTGGTTCTCTATTTCTTACATTGTCCGTGACCCACATATTTTCGCTTTGTTTGACTGGAGACAACATGACCAGTGTCACATGCGGGAAAGGAAACGCTGATTTATCATTTTTTATGGAGGAGGATGAGAAGGGGGTTGCCTCTTCGTTACAACTCTTACCTCCTATATCGTCGAATGTGTTAACGCTGTGGTATATTATAAAAAAAATACTTATCACAGACACCGATGGTGAAGTGACCCATAATTTCCCTATTGCATATTGAATTGTATAGCAAATATGTGGTCAACTTACATGTATAATAGTATTAATTTACCTATGGACAGTATATACTTAATATCAATGTCTATAAAGGAAACTGGACCGTTTATATTTCCAATAGAAAGAGGAATGTTTGGTGCAATAATTAGATTTCTGTCAAACCCAGCAACGGGAATTCTGATTACTACTAGCAGACTTGTAGGAGTTATTTCCCTTTAAACCAGTGTGATTCGTCAAATTAATGTACAACGCAAGCGCGCATGCACACACAAATATGGAAAATGTTTTATGATATGCTTATCGCATGCATGTCTACACGTTTAATGATCTGCTTGCCAGTCAGAGAATAATTCAAGGAAGTAATCATTATCACTTGTCCATTGGAACCTTATTTCATCTTCTCGATGTTAACAATTTAGTATTCGTATCTCTTCCGGTGTATTTATCTAATTCCCAGGCCCTTTCATAATATTACCGTGAACTGTTGTCACCGTTTGATGGGTTTTCGGTAAACAGGACGGTTTTAAGACATGTCTTTGATTATTATTAGAAGAATATATAATAAGGCAGTGATGTATTTAGATTCCATGTAGTCAGTTAAAGTTGGATTTTGGCATTCGAGTTATTGCGACATTTTCTATAAAGAATAAAATAAAATATTTTGACGTTAAAGTATGATAATTGTAGACAAAAATTATTGATTAAATTATAGAGTACACAGGGAAAAATGATAATTAAATATTTAAGTGTCAGCGAAAACGTAATTTGAACTAAAAATCGATAAACTACATTTTGTTTGGCAACATATGAAAAACTAAGGAAATATTTGTATGGCTAACCTTGAAAAAGCAGAAGGAGGATACGACCATATGTTGCGGAAGGGTAAGCGGCTTTTGTATCTAGGTCAATTTCATGTTTTCATGTATTGTCAGGTCCCCTCAAACCCAGGACCAGGGTATTGACAACGAAACAACGCGCAATCCCACATTGATAGGCATAGCAAGAAACATCGGCCTTCATAACACAAATAAAAAATATAAGTCTTCTTTAAGAGATCATGATTGCAAACGTAAAATTACTTGAAAATAAATTACTTGTCCCCACCCCTCCCCCTTCTTTCTCCGCCCTTTCCTTCTCCCGTTCACCCAAAACATATATGTACAATATTTTACAATAGGTATCGATGAGAGGACTATATTGAGCTGAAACAACTTGTTGAACGATACCATTGTATATATCTTTGTAAAATAAAATATGTTTAAACTTTAAACTGAAAGCATAGCTCACTCCGTATATAGGAATTTCTTATGAATCTCGCAAAGGACAGGCTTTGCTATCGATCCCAATGTACATGTTTTAAAAGTCAAGGTGCTATTCAAAAACTCTACTTAAGAAGCAGGAACAACCTAAACGCCGTGCTGTTTTGCCCTTTTTTATTTTCACAGCATATTATATGTTCTTAATTCATAGTAATCCGTACATCATATAACGAAGTGAGAAAATCGTTATTAAAATTTTTTTCAAGGGAACGCCAACACATTTTCTTGTTAAATATTTCAATATTTTGTTTTTTGATAGTTTTATTGTATTAGTATTTGGTTTTTGCACATTTCACTTTTTATACCAAATCTATCAAAAAGTTCGATAATTTGACAAATAAGATAATCGATAAGATATAGAAAAATATTTTGTTACCTTTATCAATGTTTATATGATTGTACATAGAATAATATTATAACATACGCGTGTATACCCAGACTTTAGGTCAAGTTTGTTTCAAAAGGGTGTTTCTGATCCAATACACTTAATGATATCCTACTCTGTCAAGCCTTTTAACATGGTTATAAGAAAGAAATTTAGTCTGACAATTGTAGTAAAGGTTTAGTCGATCTCATATAAGGGGTGTGGAACAACAAATTAAGACCCTTATAGGTTCATCAGAATTTCTATTTAACCTGTTATTTTAAGAATCGTTGGGAATGAAAATCTTTAATATAATATATTCCAGTACCGCTTTTCTTTCTAAAATACAAGGAAAAATCCCTTTAAAACATGTGCCAAGTTAGTATAAGAAAATGCACGGAGGGAAAGAATGTGTAACGAAGTTGTTGTTCCCGTTTTTATATCACAGATCACAAATTAGCGTCACATCATTTATTTTTTGCAATTAACACTTCTGGCAGCAATATGATATCGAATGTAATACACTATAATATAGGTCACTATAACGATTTTACAAGTCTTGTTATATATTACATGTCTACTTTATAGAATATTTGAGAGATGTTCGTTAGGGTAAAATACTAAATATTAGCGGTATATACTAAATGTATCTGCGTTCAGACTCTGATTATGCATGATCCCTTAAATACATGTTCTTCGTGGTTAAATAGTCTATGCTATCTGTATATGTAAATTAGTGGAATTTTGTCTAACTGCAGTCGGTGCTCTGTCCCATTTGTTTTAAATGTGTTACGAACAGAAAGATTATAAAAATATAAGCATACATGCTTGAGAGATAAAGAAAGTACCAATAAACAAATGCATTGGTATGGTCAAAATTGATATTTATATCATTTCTTCACGTGTAAGCTTTCGTGCTCTATTTTGAGTATATGCAAAATACTTTGAAGACGTGCTCTTTATCATTGGGGTAAATGAACAGAAGCTGTTCTCACTAACACTGTTGCGTCACAGAATCAATCAACAATATAAATATAAAGGTTATTAAGCTGAACCCATCTTAAGGTAAATCGCAAGATTAATGGAGATATCGCAAATAAATAAAAAAGATCTAGCCTGACAGAAAAAGAGGAAACTTTAACGCTACCTGAAGTTTTAAAGAAAACATATTAGAAACTTCGTACGATGTAAGCACATTAGAGACACCAGACGTTTTTATTAGATTCTCAAATAGCTTT
>NW_018485356.1:0-4916 GCF_002113885.1 Mizuhopecten yessoensis
TTGGAAGAGTTCAAATGTGTCTTCAGGGGTGAATGAGTTAAGAGCTTCTTTCAGCTAAGTAGGACCAAGGGGAAAAAAAGTATGTAAGTGTTCTCATTAAAAAGCTCCAGGTCCTTGGAAAAATAGCCTCCTATTCATCAACTTGGAACCGGGTAATGTGAAATCACTAATTTGTGAGGTATTTAATTTCGTTGATTTTGTGGGTGAGCTTCATCCATGAATTAATCGGTCCACAAAGTAATTACAAGTTTGATGTAAAGCAATTCTCCGTTTGAGTGGGTCCCCCTAATCCAACAATTTGTGAACCTTCGAAATGGGTGTTTTGTCAGAAAATTACGAAATTTTGGCCGAACGAAAATATCTGATATTACAGGGTTTTTCAGAATATGTATAGGTTGACTTTATAGCATATGAACATTAAACCAGCTATTCTCTAAGGCAAACACTGAACGTCTGATTAAATGTTTTGTATAATTACATAAGAATAATGCCCTGTATGGGAAGTCTATTTAAATGAAGGGATTCCTTGCAGATATCAAAGGACTAACGAATATTTTGGTGACATGAATGATAGACTCAATAAATCGTCAGCGTAAGTATGCTGTGTAGAACATGTACCACAAATGCACGAAGAAAAAAAAAATGTTAATATTTACCAGAATGTTAAGTTATCTGCCCTTACATTGATATGTTGTGTTATGAGACTCTAGTCTATTGTTATACTATTATATACAAATTATGTAATCAGTATCGTGACTGTCACAACTAAAGGGAACAGTGATCAGTGATCAGTGGCTGTTACCATCATTATATACTTGTATCTCGGCATACTTGCCAACTTTTTGAAATTTCCATGGGAGAGATTACGCATGCTCAGAATTAAATACATAAATGAAATGTGTGTATGTACACCCGAGGGAAAAAATAACACTTTTAAAATGCATCCCTGAATCTGTTCTTTCAGGTGAAATCATTATATCTTGAGAAAAAAAGAAATTGTTTAGCAAATTCACTGGTAAAAAATGCTCATTTTAGGGTCCCAATATCGGGAGCCTCCCTCCTAAATAGGGACAATTTGCAAGAATGTCTCGGTGTTGTATAAGGTGTACTGTCTCTATGATTTACAAAATCAGTTCATTGATAATTAAAAAATAACCAACCTTCATAAAAGTGAAACAGAGGTCATTATTTGTCTATGTCTCTGATTGGGGTTGAACCTCGGACCTCTGGTTTACTGGTCTAACGACTCTCTACCGATGAAGCTTAAGAGAAATTCTCACAAGCCGTATCTGTAGTAAGGGCCAGGACTAGTATTTTACCAGGGTGACATACTCCCCCTACAGGAAAGATCAGCTTGTCCCAAGTTCTTGCCAGGTCATAGCAATTCTTGTGAAAGTGTCACTTAGTACTTTTATCAAAATTTGCCATGTCCTTAGGCGGGTGCCAAAGTAACGGAGGCAATTATTTTTTCTATTCCTCCGCTAGGAGTCGAACCTGGGACCCCTGGTTTACTACCAGTCTTACTCTCTATTAAATAAGTCGGTAAGAAGCAGCTAGTATTTATACTGGAAGTCCAATAGCACAAGGATTTCAATTTTGTAACCGTCCACTCACCCTTTTTAGGAATAAAGGGTCTGGTTCAAATAGCAAAACTACAGACATAAGGGTAGGTTTTACTTCTCAATTTCTACAAGTGTTTACTCTACAGAGCAGTGAAATCACTGTAAAATAGTCAAATTTTGCGAAAGGCTGATATTGCTGTATGGGAGGTTTTACTCGACAGAGCAGTGAAAATCACAGTAAAATAGTTAAATGTTGCGAAAGGCTGATATTGCTGTACTGAAGGTTTTATGCGACAGAGCAGTGATAATCACCGTAAAATAGTCAAATGTTGCGAAGGTCTGATATTGCTGTACGGGAGGTTTTTGCCCGACAGAGCAGTAAAAATCACCGTAAAAAAGTTACATGTTTGTAAAGTCTGGTAGAGCTGTAAACGAGGTATTTACCCAACAGAGCAATTAAAATTTTCATTTCATAATATTTTATTAAATCAAGTGATTTAATGGGAATTGCAATTAAAATCACTGTAGACTTATAGCATGCTCCTGTTTGTGTTGTGTTGTTTGGTTACCGGGTACGTTTTATTCACATCAAGTGATTATAGTGTGGTATTGCATGTAATATTCACAGTTACAGAACTGAAGCCTCCAGTTGAAACAATGGCAC
Source organism: Mizuhopecten yessoensis (assembly GCF_002113885.1). NCBI lineage: Eukaryota > Metazoa > Mollusca > Bivalvia > Pectinida > Pectinidae > Mizuhopecten > Mizuhopecten yessoensis. The sequence goes on from NW_018485356.1 coordinate 2,227, forward strand.
TGCATGTTTGTTCAAAACCTGGCCATCGTAATATGGCCACCATTTTATTTACAGGTTTTGTATGAGTGATATAGAATTATTGTTCTTGAATATCAGTGTCCACATTCTTCTGTACATAAATATATATGTTCATAAAGTCATAAATATCACTCACTTTGTTGTGTAAATACTTACAGATTACTTAGGGGATGTGTATTTCCTTCCGTCATTCAGATTGAAGTATAAAATGTTATAAATGTACCGGTGTTATACATATTCTATTGTCTATCAGTGACACATACAATCTAGCTGTTAAAAACCACTTACTTTGTGTAATTGATTTGTCACTTTAAACATCAGTATTTATACGATTAGATTTAGACCCGAAATAACCTGTAACACACACAAATAATTTATTTAGAAAAAAGACGGACACAACGAAACAATTTCATATAAGTAGGTAACTTACAAAGTTGATAACTATTTATATATAATTTACATGTTTTGTCTAACCCTGGGATAGCCTACCATTAAAGCCTTAGAAAGCTTATTTCCAATAGGGTCCCATATGTAGACATTTTGGTAGATTTTGACCTAAAATTATCTGTAGATATTTTGGTAGATTTAGACTGAAATTATCTGTAGATATTTGGGTAGATTTAGACCTAAAATTATCTGTAGAAATTTTGGTAGATTTAGGCCTAAAATTTTCTGTAGAAATTTTGGTAGATTTAGGCCTAAAATATTCTGTATACATGCTGGTAGATTTAGACTGAAATTATCTGTAGACATTTTGGTAGATTTAGATCTGAAATTATCTGTAGACATTTTGGTAGATTTAGACCTAAAATTATCTGTAGACATTTTGGTAGGTTTATACCTGAAATTATCTGTAGATATTTTGGTAGATTAACACCTGAAATTATCTGTAGACATTTTAGTGGATTTAGTAAGACCTAAAATTATCTTAAGACATTTTGTTATGGTAGATTTTGGTAGATTTATACCTCAAGTCATCTGTAGACATTTTGGTAGATTTTATCCTAGAATCATCTGTAGACAGAATAGAAACATTGATTTCTCTTTCAGCATCTGGAAAATTACTTTTTTTTCCTGGGTATTTCTTTTCTCTTTCTCTCTCAGAATTTATGAATTATCAAAATTCATGACATTCCACTGTACATCAAAGTAACTTAACATATCATTTAGTGGTTTATAAAACATTATCAAATAAAGTCTTGTTTACTGCCATTTACCTGCTAATTATATTCATATGGCTTATGAAACTACATATATGAAAGGTGGGAGATGCTTCTTGAATTATGTCTTGCTTAGAACTTGTTCAAGTCTATTTTCTGTTACTATGGTTGCACATCAATATGTAACGGATTATGTATTTACAGGTATCAAAAGACATCGTCTGCAGTGAAAACAGCATCTGAGAAAACGAATGCAGCTGTCTCGTCCTTTGGTGCATCCGTCACGAAAAAGTTAGGTGATCTTAGGTAAGATTGTGGGTTTGGGGTTAAATTACTGTGGGTCATATAATGACAGCTAAAGTCACGTATTGACAGGCTTATATGGTGACAACTTCAGTCATGCCATATCACCATGGAAACGAATACATTGTATACCCAAAAATACAAATTTCACAGATTCTTGGATTTTCCTGGCCGCAATTGAAAAACATTTCATATACCTCTATGAAAGCTGGTACACAAAAATCAAACTCGTGCCGGAGTTGTGACTTAAGTTTTTTTGGAATTCTTGTTTTCATTGTCTTTCCTGTAACCATGGAAACAAATTATCTGAAAACACTAAATTTGCTGTTTTTAAGCATGACACTGTGTAAATGAGTCAATACATTTGATTATACACCATTTTACTCTCCATAAAACTATAGTGTTTTAAAAATATCAGCAGTAGAAGGCACAGATGCAGTTATAGAATTGATTAATAAAATCTATTACCTGTAACTTAGTGAGATCGGGTTATCTCAGTCGAGGGCTAGGATTCTGTAACGATTCTGTAACATAATCCCAAATGAGGCGTAAGCTGGGTCGGGATGTTACAGAATCTTATCCAGAGACTGAGGTAACAAGATCTTGTTTTCTCAAATCTTTTAGTTCCAAAAACTTATCAATTTCCTCTAAAGTCTAAAAGTACCCCATATTGGGCCTTATAAAAATATGATCTACTCACTACTAAAGCTATGCTTGAATGCTTCCACATAAAAATGTAGTCCGTCTTTGCAAAGAAGATAACATATTTCACTGTGTAGATTATATATTTCTTACAACTTCAGCAATCTGCCAACATCAGAACAATACATAAAAAGACATAACAGAATATTTATGATGCGAATTGTTGATTTTAAGCAGTTATCAAGCAGATGAATACATCGCTGTGAAAATTTCGTAAAATACTACATAAATATGTCAGACAGATTGGATGATATAGAAAAATCTGGCACGGGGTATCACGTGGGATATCCCTGTCTGAGGTGCCAGAAAGGGGGATAATGCCATGCTTTGCAATACCTTGTTATTTCTGCTGAGTAAAATTTTTGCTCTTCACAGTTAAATATATGTCATTGGGGGTTGCAAAGACAACAGTGGTCAGGTTATTTCGTTGAGTGTTGGAATTATTGGGTATATATTATCGGTATAATAATAATAATATACAACATTTGATATAGCGCTCTATCTAGC
>NW_018485357.1:0-4917 GCF_002113885.1 Mizuhopecten yessoensis
AAAAAAAAATCCCTTATAGGTAATCTCCGAACTTGATATCTTTTACAGGAATCTAGTAAAAATAAGATGCCCCTGGAATGATGGAATTTACAATTTTGGCCACAACATTTTGTGACCCCGTTCTGACCAACGGTGTTGGGACAAAACCCCTCATTTTTTCTCAATTTGATTCCCGTTCAACTCAGGGTTATTCTAACAAAGTTTGAAAGAAATTCATTCACCGGTTCTTAAGAAGTAAAAACAATGTAAAAAAATAACGGACAAAGCACGACGCATGTACGACGACGAACGAAAAACGATCGTAATAGATCACTTCAGCAAATCTCAAAAAGATATTGTTTACCTGTATGTGGCTATATAAATTTTGACCATAATTGAAGAAAGTCAGTAAATGATGAGCTTGTTTCAGGATCTTTTGCAAAACTATCAGAGAATATGCACTCTGTCCGCATTGATACTTAAGATGATTAAATCAGCATCAGATAAGAAATGTCAAGCTAATACATGTCATTCAATATCAGAACAACATGACTTAAATTCACGTCCAGCACGTAACGACGACATGCTTAAATATATATTCTTGTCAGTTAGGGGCTTTGTTATCTGACCAGATATTTGTCAAAGTGGAGTTTTATATAATTAATTTTATTCTCTAACTTTGAAAGCTATACTCTATAGACAATCGATAAACTTTTTATGTATTAATAGTCAAGTTATTAAGCAAGTTTTGGAGTTATAAAACCTCATAACTTGCATTGATATTTATACGATACAGAATTAAACATACACCTATATAATATACTAAATCTTTCTGTTCGGTATACAAATGTTTTAAGTAATTATTGCGACTATACTTTCAGCAGAATTCGAGACAAATATTTTGAAAGTAGCGGATGGAATAGTATGGTAAGCATCAGTATTGCAATGAGAATGTTTTGAAAGTAGTGGATGGAATAGTATGGTAAGCATCAGTATTGCAATGAGAATGTTCGGCATTCATTATCACTTGGTCATTTATTTTGAGCTTTTTATTACACGCATATGTTTGTTTTTAATACAACTTCTTTATATAAGTGAATGTTATAATTTTCAAGAAATTAGATATTTTTGTTTCGAATTTGTACAGAGGGTCAAAAGGTAGTTGTAATTGTAACAATGAGTGACAAATCTCACTAGCCATATGATAGGTGCCACCCCTCCACTCAGTACTATAGGCACGCACAAAGACACACCTATTGTGAAGTTTGGTAACGAGTCACCTCGACGTAACTTTTGAAAACATTTGCTTTGTATGATGGCGCCATTAAAACCAAAACTAGTGGGCTGTATAAAGTGTTAGAAGATTTCTGATCGTTATCTTGCGCCACTTCCACTGCTCTGAAGAGATTCTCTGTAATACTATACCTGTCCTAGCCTTGATAACACACAGACGTGACAAACAAGGGATGGCTGTGTTTTAAGCACAAGTTGACATTTCTTTTGAAATGGCAGATTTAATGAATTCATAGGCGCCTCAAAAGATAATAGCAATGCTAATGCATTGACCCTTTTGAGAGAGAGAGAAAGAGAAGTAATTAGACAGATAGCTGCTGTTTGTGCAATATAAAATAGATATTTTATAAACGAACAAGGTATACCAGCAGCTTCATTCTATACAGAACCCGTTGATGTAATGCGAGTTTTCAGTATTATAGAAGCTTGCTCCTCAACTTTTGAAAATCATGTTTTGTCAATGAAACAATAAAATAACTCTTCCTATTAACATATGCGACAAAAATAGTGTGGAAACATTAAAAAAAGAAACCCATAATAATACTTCAGCATGTCCTTAGTTATTTTGGATTTCATTAAGACAGAACACGGACGTCACAATAAAAGAGTTGAACACTGACAATGGTTGAGGTTTTGATGTCAAGCTTCCGACAAGTGCTTTCTTATTACCTTTGAAAATAAACAATTTGCGATCAGTACATCCTTGTATGCTGAAATGTACACACTGCCTCATGAAGCATAATAGATAAACCCTTGTGATAAATAGACAAACAACAACTGAAATAAAACTTTAAACATTTATTATAAACGTTAACTTCCTGTCATAACAGTGAATAACAAAACATATTTTAAATATTTTTCTTTCTATTTCAGCATTTCAACACGTGTTATTACCATTGTTGTTTCAGCATATTTTCTTCACACCAACATGCACTATCGTATAACAGTGACTATAAGTATAAAGCGATCATAGTTTGGTAATATAATCAGAAATATGATCTCTAGGCCTTTTTTAACATGTTTGAAGTGGTTGTTTTAAAACGGTAAAGTTATGGAGGATATCTAAAGAAACATTGGAGGCATAAGCGGTCTTGATGGTAATACGGGTGGCGATAAAGGGTTTGTATGTTGTAGATATAGTCCATTGGGTAGAAACGAAGAGGTTGGTTCGCTGTAACCTGACCAGTAAGGGTTAGCCACCATCATCCTCTGAACACTCGCGAAATTCCCAGCCTCTGCTAAAAGTTCTAATCCAACAGCTGTTTGCCTCTTCCATTTGGTTCTGAAAAAATATAATAAAATGAAGCAATTTTGAATACGATGATTTCATCGGCATGCACCTAACTAAATTTGTGTATCACCGTTTAATTTCAAAGGTGTAAAACGCAATATACCGGATAGATTATTGGTATTTGCAATTGGTATATTGTTTATCATCATAATCTCATATTTCTCACACCTTCAGTTCACATGAAGCTGTTTACAAATAACTATAAACAGTATTCGTAGTATCACAATACCTCCTGAAAGCTGTTTCAATGACTGCACGTATTTTCCTTATATATAATGTATGATCCACATAATCATATCCTTTTCTGTGTTATAGTTGAATAGCTAATGTAATTGTGCACGTGGCTTGAAATAGGTTCTGCGAATAATTATTTGGATTTTTGACTGAGTGGTGTGCTGCTACATATTCAATATGCATGATCGATAGCATTCTCAGGCTCAAAATGGCTTCATAGTAATAATTAATGAGGGCAATTTATTTAGCATAAACAACTAGAAAAGGTTGTCACGAATCTAATACCCCGATAATGTGATTGAGAATATTGACTTTCAGTAGAAATCGGCATGAAATTATCATTATTGATTTTTATTGATAACTGTTAAAGTCATTGAACGACAATGCTTTAATATTTTATATGGCGTGTACCAGTGCTTGCTACTGTTACATGATTCTGTTAATAGTATGCTTCCATTGAAAGATGTAAAATAAAACGATGTCTTCCTCGGTATGAATTTTTGTGAACAGATAAATACCAAACAGCTTGCTATGACAGTACTAAGTTCAGTGTGTTTTCAGTCACACATACCTTCTGTTCTGGTACCATGTCTTCACTTGGGTGTCGGTTAAGCTTAGTTTGGCGGCGAGTTCCATCCTATCCTGGACACTGAGGTATTTCTGACGTTCGAATATTTTTTCCAAACTGTTTAATTGGTGGTCAGTGAAAGCCGTTCTTGCCTTTCGCGCCTTTTTTACTTTTGAACTGTATGTTGTGTGTTCAGGATGACCTAATAATCTGTCTGTATAACCTGAAAATAATCGAAAATATGATTAGGAGTTATATACAAAAATGTTCATGTCTTATGGGAAAAAAGTTAGTATATTGTGGAAAGGCTAAAATTGATATTAATTGACTTCAGAAACTATATTAGTTACTTTTGCGCCTTTAAATCAGGTTTAAAACATTATGCTATACACCAGTCAATACCCTCATATATTTTGCCATAGGTGTCGATTTTAGATGGGAGTCATTTTGTTGAAGATTTCGCGTTATTTACGTACCTTCTGGGGGTGAATCTAACGAATCCTTGTTACTGTAGATTGAATCACCGCTCACTGACGGTATTCGTTGTTCACTTGGACTAATAGGACTAGAGGACCCCTGTTTATTGTCTCTATTGTAACGGGAATCAGAAAGAATGTCTGTGATCAGAAAGGATGGTCGTTGTGCTGTCTTTGCTGGAATTGCATCAGAGGAGGAACCACAGTCCTGACAACCTTCTCCCGCAAGCATCGTTTGTATAGAATGTGTTGTATTGTGTGGTACACTTTCCTCATCGTCATCAATATTAACGTCCTCATCGCTGTCCGAATAGTCCCGTACTTCACTCATATTTTTCATCACGGCTCCTTCTCGAGAAGCTCTAATCACTTGTTCACCTTTCGAAAAAAAAAAACAATAGTGATTTGCGTAACACACTTATGTGTATTTTCAGATGAACTACTTGTCGTCGTTGTTAAGACAGTGTATTATATGTTTACTGCGTCCTAATGTGACGTTGACCTGCCTACATGTATATCCTTAGAAGTGTGACACGATTACCTATTAACACCCTCTATATAAACACGTTAGCAGCCACCTTACAAATACTTCACATCACACATTGTATTAGTATATTAATGTAACTGACTTTAACTCCTGCACTGATCAGCCAATCACAGCACAGTGGGCGGGTAGTAACGACAGGTGTCGGTTAAAAAGCCGTGTGTTTATACACGGTGTGTGACAGTAAGCCGGATGGCTGGACGAGTTTGCTATAGAAAACAATATTGGAGCCTAATTACATACCTCAGTACAGTTGAAACAGAAGTTCAAAAGTCGAACCCTTTTCCTGGATGGGTGGGTTGGCGACATATATATAAATACCGCAATTTGATAGCTGGGTGGTGATATAAATCTCCTGGCGCTACGCATTACACTGACAAGAAACACGTTAGGTATTCATGTCACATGACTTACACATTTTACATGCCGCTTTCTATTCTATTGCAAGGCGAAGAATATATATTGTCATTTTAAGTGGCGTTCCTGTCCAAATGAACAATCCGAAAATGGATTGAAAAATTATCCATCTGTA
>NW_018485358.1:0-4922 GCF_002113885.1 Mizuhopecten yessoensis
ATATAGGGGGGATATTGGGAGGATATTGGGCTCATGTCCCCAGCTTATGTAGTCAATTATTCTTACGGTAAGTTAGAATGTTATCATTAAACAAAGGGACAAAGGGAAGTTATATAACAAGCACACATACTTGTAAAGGACAGGTTCCCATAAGGCTAATTTTTTGGCATTTTCAGATTTCTCCTATTCGAATAATCTGTCAATACCTTGCCTATAAATTGTCTTGACAGGTAAGTTTGAATTTCGCCCAAAGCGTTTCTTTGGAGGTCTGATTTTGTTTACCTTAAATACAGTTTGAATAAATTCAACTTTCTGTTCAGATTAATAAGCTTTAAGGTGTGTAAAATTCCATAATACTCCAATCCGAATTTGAAAATTTATACAACCCCTGTCTATTTTTTTTATCGGATTATTAGAATTGTACACAGTCACAGCTGTCTTTACCCTATGACTGGTTGAGTATGTTAATCATGATCATAGCTATAAGATGAAACCTTTTGACCCCAAAACAACAAAGGACTAGAGGGGACCTCATCGATGTATTCAAAATTCTGAACAGCATTTTTGATGGAATAGTCACTTTGAACATGTTCCAGATGGGTAACAAACAGCAGAACGACGGGACACTCACAAAATATATTCAAGAAACGCTATCGTCTAGAGAGTAGAAGGAACTTTTTCAGTTTCCATGTTATCAGACAAATGGAACAGCTTACCACAACATGTCACTGATGCAGCCGATGTCAAACAATTTGAAATCTTGTTAGACAATCATTGGAAACGAGACGATAATAGTGAAAATAGAATGAATTGTGACATTTTTAAAACACCAGAAGTTGGTATAATTAATCTCTTTTTATTATATAATAATTTTGTATGGTACAGATACAGCCGCTAAAAGCCTGCGTCTATCATGTATCGTACAAAAATTGTATGAAAGATTTTATGAAGGGATGAATATAGTGGAATGGTCTTACATTGGAAAATCTTTTGAATTTTAAATGAACAACACTCTCACAACACCGTCACATAGGCAATGCTTTGCTGTCTATGAGGGAGATAAACAATTTTGACACATCTATACTGTACCTGTGACTGATGCAGTACAGGCGTGATGGAGTCGGACACGTAGATTATCCGCCCCGTGTCACATTGGACCACAAACAGGAAACCATCTGCTGCCTGCAAAACAGAGCATACAAAATCGTTAGTTTCTTCATTTTCTTACAAATTATGTCGACATTTGAGTTTTTCGTGATCATATGAAGGTGACAATAACGACACCCAAAAAATGTATGTATTTTTTTCAGTTCCTGTTAGAAAGATTAGAGATGAAAACTACGACTGCAAGTAAAGAACCATCAACAAGCTATCAATTAATTTGATTTCGTACATCAGGACACCAGCTGATCAACACGATGTCATTAACGAAATTTTTACGGCCAAATTTGTCTGCTGACAGACTTGACAATCCGGTGTCTGTCGGTATATAAGCACCTCTATCATGTACTTATCAGTGCGCAACAAACTGTTGACAAAGATTTATGGAAAGATTGTAAACTGATCTTAACTTACAATATCATGCTTAAGCTTGATACAAGTAGATTCAGTAATACTCACATACCTTATTTTTTCGCAAATAAAAATCAAAACCGTAATAGTGGAAATGTTCGCGTGTGGAAATGGTCACATTGTGACCCTTTAAACTGATCTCGTCATTGAAATTTTCGCATTGGCAATACTTCTAAAATCTATACATTAAATTTAACTATATTTTTTATATCTGTGAATAAATATTTGTGTGTCGATATTTTCATGTGAATTTACTCACCACAAACAGCGGATACATTTTTCACCACTAAAAATTTCCACTTTTACAATATTTTTACTTATTCACCCCTGAAGACACATTTGAACTGTTCCAAAGCAAGGGTTGGAATAGTTCATTATGAAATTTCAGGGGTGAATTTGTTAACTTGATCTACATATGGACTTACCTCTAATATAAGGTGTTTGAGTTCCTGGTCGGTGAGGAAGGACGGTTTGTAGGAACCGTCAGAATTGGTGTTGCCTGTTCCTGAAAAGATCAAGCAAACACTCATTTAACATCTTGTATTTAAGAACAATAAGTTGTCGGAATTGTAAAATGCTAAAACATAATTTCAACATGGGACCCTCATCAGAACTCTACATGGATGCTCTAAGAATAAGCAAACTATGTTTTGTGATCTAAACTTGTGATCGATCTAGTTCATATTAACTTAAATAATACATAAAAGTTGGTGTGAAAATATAATCTCCAATAGTATGTTGCACATTTAATCTAGCAACTTTTACACTCAATTCAGAATTTAAGGTAAAATTTGACACAGCTCAACAAATGCAATTTCAAAACCTGTACACATTTTTTTAATTTCTAAGCGTGAAATGTTTTTTATTCATCAAGTGTCTTCAGACAAAAAAACAGAAGAAGAAAACATTCACAATGACAAGGTACAAAAATTACCTAAAAAGAAAATATTACTCGTTAATATGTACAGTAAAACTATGTTATAATGTCACCATTTGCCTAGAGCGATTTTGGTGTTATAAAGAAATTTGGCGATATAAATTGAGGAAAACTCTTAAGAAAACAAGAAAAAGGGACCTTGAAATATGTTGGCAATAAGTGAGGTGACAAATGAAACGAGGGACATTATATCGAGGTTTTATTGTATTTTAAAATAGGGCTATAATTAGTTCATAGCTACCCAGGTTTTTCATGTAGCTTCGTTAACCTGGAAAATGTTTTCGTACTCTTCTATGGAAAAAACACTGAAGTGTCTCAACATACAAGTTTTCACAGCGTAACATTTTTTGGTTGACATCTGTCTTTGATATTTTTCACCACCAATCTCTAAAACCGTTTCAGCTTTGACCTCAGTTTGAGCTGGAACCCACATTACCTATACTAGTACCTCGAAGCGTTTTCATGTGGGACACTGCCATTCTGAGGATAGTCAGTTTGTCTGGCTTCCTGGCCAACGTGCTACAGGTGGGGACCATGTCGCAAAGCTCGTTAATGTAGGTCGTCATCTTGTTCCTCCTGCGTCGCTCAATCTCACAGTGGCTCTCCCTGTAATGGGGGTAAACGGAATAATTCCACTTGTGAACAGAACTCAACTTTCAGTTTCATTATTTCATATTTCCTTAGAGATTTATTCTTTTCTTTCATCGCATAATGTCTTATTCCACGAAGTTAATACAACCAGATTTACCTAGAATTCATGCACTGCTATTTTCCATGCTTAGTTACAATATTTAAAATTTGCAACACAGGTGATATATTATAAAGTAATATATAGTTATTACAAAGTTTCAATAATTAAGACTATTTAACATAGAAGCAACATTTAAAATCATTAAGGGACTAATGTGTAAATAATTATTGCAGGATATACATGCCTTTTTATGAACATACAAATGCATTAACAGAATGTTGTAATCAAGACATAACAAAGAGTATGTAAAAGGTTTGAGTACAGTGTATTTAGTGACAGACATAAAGTTGTATATAGTGATAGAAAAAAAGTTGTTTATAGTGACAGAAATAATGTGACAGTCCTGGTGTACAGTGTATATAGTGACGGAAATAAGGTGACAGTCCTGGTGTACAGCTTACAACCTGGCGAACCGCTCCTTGTCCACTTGGTCCTGTGTGAATGACCCGCCCTGCTGACTGTCATCATCGTCAGATCTGTAGGGAACCAAGAAGATTAAGGATAATTTCATACCTCACAGAATTTCACCATAAAGCTGCTTCAAATTAGCTGAAGACTTCAATAGCAAACTAAGCTTACATTAGCTCACATCATGTTTCAATGCTTTTTTATTGTTTTACTAATTTTTACGTCAAGACTTAAAGGTTTTAATTTCCACATGAATTGTTTTCGTAAATCTTTTGATCTCTTGCAGTGTTTAAATTAAGTTCCAGTTTGAAGTAAATTAGTGCATGATTCTGTTAGAAATATCCACATGGAAGGGTATCATAATAGATTTAAAATTGATTTTTCCAACTTTTAACCACAGTATCGGTAAATCTTCCTGTCCACTTGGTCAGAGTGGAACCAGTCTGCAGAAAATTTATATCATTTGACCCTCCCCGATTTTTTTCTTTTCATTTTTTAGTAAAAACTAAACATTGGCAGGACAGCAACAACCGTGCATAGTAAAGAGTTCTTGCATGATCACATATAACATTGACATAGCAGCAGCATCCTATGAACAATAAATGATTTCTCTCAGCCACTTGTATATTTCTTATCTCACACTGTAGACGACCAGCATGTTTCTTTTATAGGTTTTAAACACACAATATGTGCCTTTGATTTTCTGTTCATGTTTTGTTAACTTGATACCAACTGGAACTGTTGTCTGTCGATTTTCATTTTTCCATCTAGAATACATTCCATGTCCTAGTGACAGTACCGTAGTTAACATCTGATAGCTTAACTCATTCCCTCTAAAAAATCTGAAATTTCATAATGAACTATCTCAAACAATGAATTGGAAGAGTTCAAATGTGTCTTCATGGGTGAATAGAGTTAAATTAAACAGGCCAAGTGTTATATGTCCTTACAAAGGGGTCTAGCTAGTGGTAAGTGATGATACTTGAGCATCCTCTTTAAAGACAAAGAGGCCGAGTGGTAAATGGTATTCCTGGATTGATGTTCCATTAGATTTACTGGGTTATCCTCTGATAAGACAAAGGGATCTAGAGGTAAATGCCATTGCTAAAACAGACAGTGGTATATTATACCATAATTAACCGATGTTAAGACAAAGGCCATGCCCAGTGGTAAATGCCCATGCTAAAATGGTGGTACCATAAATAACCTATGTTAAGACAAGGGGGCCTAGTGGTAAATGTCCATGCTAAAATG
>NW_018485359.1:0-4930 GCF_002113885.1 Mizuhopecten yessoensis
ACCTATACTGTTATTACATGTTATCCTGGGTGGTCAGTGACCTATATTGTTAGTTTCAACTATTTTGTGTGATTTACTTTTATTGTCAGTTTATTTTTTTTACTGTATCTACCACTACGCTCCCCTCTCTATTCAGGGACATGATTATATTATCATTGGACATTTCAAAGTAACATCAACTGGAGGTGCGTTATTCGCTTCTCTAAAGATAAAACATTTAAAATGCTGAAACGAATCATGTTATTCGATCGAGTGTTTACTTTTTAAACATGTATGGGATCTTTTTGACCTTGATTACTAACTTCTGAGCGATCAGAGTATATAAACAGTCACCTTGCTCAGCGCATTATAAATTATTCCGTTTCATGCAGTATGCAGCTCCATATCTCACGCTTATGTTAACAAGACTGCACCAGGTGGCACCCCATTAACCGCATACCATAGAGGGTTCAGTTTTCTTCCCAGTAAGAGTGCACACACAGTGTAAATACATGTCTCCGAGGGGATCTAAGGACAGTATAACATCTGTACGCTGGATTGTAATTAAGGTGTTACGTCTTATGTTAAAACAGATAAGGTAAGATTTGAATGCATTGTCTCCAGTGTGTTATACACATAACTCCTAAGTTAAGATCTGTATCAACTAGATTGTATATCCCGATCAGACACCAGATAAACACTACTTGTGTAACCGCGGCCAGGTTTGGTGTATCAGGCTAATATAATATGCTTGAAAATGTCAAACAATGAAAAATTACATATAAAACACAATCATCATAAAAGTTTTGCACCTGCTTATCAATTATAGAAATGACCGTAATACCATCCAGCTTGGCGATAACAGTTTTGATACGACGGGCCTACGATGTGACATATTGATTCTAAAATAATGTCTTCTCTGTAAAATAGGCCTAATTTTGCATGGTGTAGTTCAGTAGTTACCGAGGACAGTATATGGTATACGGCAATTCATCATTGACTTTCCTATTCCGTCATTTCTGAAAATGGAACAATGGAACAGCCGTTATTTAGCAGATCTCATTAAGGTTGGTCTTTATTGCCTGATGTAACTGTCAATTTTTGTTTGGATGCGACAAGACATTTTTAAACATCTGTGTGCAAATTTTCTCACAGTGTGAACGTGGGAATCGTCCTCAGGTAAGAATGTGCCTCTGTTATTACAGTATTTGCTACAAGGATGGTGTTTACATTGTCTTCTGGTGTATCTCTTTGATGTGCAATTGGACGTAGTAGCGTATGAGTGTGTCAGTACGACTGTTCCGTCTATAAAGACCTGTGTGTTACGTCAACGTTTGTCAGATACTGCAAATAACGTTTAAGAGCACACAATGTTTGATAAACACAGATCCTTCTGACGTATTTGCGTAGTTCACTACAATGTAACACAACGATGTAAGAATGTTTAAACCCCATCCTACTGAAAAATAGTTACAAATCAGGCATGCCATTGATCATGTTTCTAGATACTCTCCTCTACTTACTTAAATGGATCTGACTGTCGACATAACGTGTACCACATGTGGTAGATAACATTGTTTTACCTTTTTACAGGTTAATGGTTTACGATGTTTTTCTTTTCGTTTTGATGTCCCTCTGTTGTTGTCTTTTCATAAAGACATTGAGTTCCAATGATGTCTTTTATTGTTTGTTGAGGGTAGGGAATTATAAGTTGTTTCTGTTTTGCTTAGCTTAACATGCAAAGGATCGGGGAAAGAATATAGCCTTACCCATTTAGCCCAATATCAGAATAACGTGACTGGTAGGAGTGTCATTCTAGAGTGTCCAGGTTTGACCGTTTCAATAAGATGGAACTTGAAAGTTGTCTTAGAGGGCTTCATACGACCCTGCAATCGTATGAACGTAACCGTTAACAAATACGCGAATTAGAAAATAGTATAAATGATGCTTTATGGTTGATAACAGAATTCATTCAATGTTGTCAAGATATATAATCAGTTTTCTTACATACTAGTAATTGTTTTACATATACTTAGTTTGAATGAAACAAAATGAATGCTACAAACGCTAAAAAATAAATTGTAATACCAATGGTAAATAACGTCACACATAATAGATAAGCATCACACGGGGTAGAATGTCAACTTCATAACAGTAGAAAGCTAACATCGATTGGTCAAGATAAATCGTATGTACAGCCGATGATAATCGTCAAAAAGTATAAAATACAGGTCATAAACACAAAAAGTAGATGTCGTGAACAGTAAGATATTAATTTCTCACACACTTTACAGGTGCTTGCTACCTTGACCTATCTACAAAACGTGTCATGCGCGCTATTATTCTGAAAATGTCATCATCACGTCATCACTTTGCGCAATGTTACCATAGTAACGTCAACTAATTTATCACACTTTTCATTCACCCTTGGTGATGGCATGGTGTATTGTTGTTCATCATTATATGTTATTTTCACTGTAGGAAAGCGTAGAGAAAAATGATCAAGCACTCCTACTGATACACACAGAACATTCTCAGCCTCTGGATAAACTCCGTTTTCTTCATACAGGACGAAGACATCTTATGAACACAAGGTAATAAACGACATAAACAGTAAAACAATGCTATGGAAACTAGAAGATAAACGCCATCGCAGTCAAAACTTTGTTGTCACGAAAGAAAAATGATTCATTTATTTCCGATACAGCACATTTTGTGTTGTGGATGAAATATAGCGTGCATATTTCCAAGTAGTGAGACCTTGAAGCTGAATTCCCAGTGAGTCTTAACTTTGTCTCAATGTCTGGCACATGTTAAAAGTCGCTTTTAGAGCAGGCGACACGTTGTTAGGTGAAATACTTCAGTCCTAAGCCGTATCGATATTCAGGACCCTTTCCATATATTTCTCATGACGGCTTGCGATTTGATGCATGTCTGGCCTTGAAACAGACATTCACAAATTCCCATTCCTTAGTAGATGTCACGTTTATAAATAATACCGGAAATAAAGCTGATAGGACGATGTTCTTGCAGAAGGCTTATTACATGATATATTGCCTAGGGAGGGCCTTTATAGCGATTCTAACATTGATGCTGCTCCTTCTAACACATACAGCTTAAATCATGCAAGTTGATTACTACCAGTCTGTTGAGTAGAGGTGTTCTTTTAGATATATGAAATATATCATATACACAACGTTGAAAATACATATTCAAAACAAGAATTGTTTTCGATTTCCCTTTTTATTATTCTCAATTTATTACGTTCTTGCAAATTTCTAGTATTAAGATTGATTGTTGAATATTTCAATATTGTGTTTGACTGTTGACAATAAAATAGATAAGACAACCCCTGTTTTGTATCGTCCTCCATGTCATTTATAACGCTTTACAGGTCTTATTCTTTTTCTTTTTTTTCTTTGATTATGATAACTGAGGTGATATCGATTAGTCTGCTTTAGACATTATTAATACACAAAAATAACAACAATTATTAACACTTATTGAAGTTCATTAACAAAATCGCATATTCTCAAATTCATGTGTAAGACATTCGGCATGTATATTGAAAACAATTAATCAAATATTTTAAGCTTATATTTGTTTAAAATCCTTGCACTAATGAGTCTGCAGTTAACAACAGTAAAAACTACCACAGTATGAAAACATCAACTTTCTATAAGAGCAGAAAAAACAGCTTATCACATATGTAAAAAGTGAAAGTGAAAGTAGGTCCCCAATAAGGATAATCGTTTGTCTAAACAGTTTCTATCGTACACTAGATATTCTACCCAGTAAAATCCTTACTTTTATCTTTACAGATTTTAAGCTAATATGTATTTTGTATTATTTATGAAAGCGATTCTCCGTGAATAGCTCATTACTCATCAGATATTTCTACTATTAAGATTCACAACTAATATCTTATTTGTTTTCTAACACGGGACAGTCTCAGTTTATATCTCATTTCCTATCTTACGCTTGAGATTTCAAGCAAATGTGTGTTATCAAACATCAAGAAAGTGTATGTTTTAGTCAATATTTTAATTTCATCTTATCAAATAAATTCCTAATTAATATTTGACATGCTACAAGATACAAGTTAGTTGGAATGGGTAGCACGAATGGGGCTGGAACTAATTCTTGACTTCATTAAATATTCCATAGCATATTTCATAGTTTCATGTTTTCAATTTTATTTTAGTAGCAGTAGAGGTTGGTTATATGAAGTTTCGGAAACACCATTTTTCTCGATGTTTGTATTATTACTTTGTATATAGTTTCATTGATATCGAATTCGAAAAACGATTTTGGTTTGTTCTAATGGTCACTACATCTCTCGAAAGCACGCTCAAGGGTGACTGTTTACTATTCAATCACCCTATGAGGTTGATTTCATTTGTTTGGTTAACTGACCACTAGGTATGACGGAATGACCAGGTTTATTTGGTGTACCGAGCAATACAAATTGACATTCTTGATTGAAAAGCACTTGTTCATTTACGCTACCGGACCTCTCCTAGCGGTCTCACAATGTTGTATTTGTATTGAATTACTGTTTAGTTGTTGTGGTAAAGGATAAGCTACCAAATATAAATTAAAAAATTGTTTTTAAAAGTCAGACTTGTATGTTTAATGCTTTGTCTGGATTGTTTATCTACCGTATGTATTCAACAAAAAGCTCCAAAGTCCCAACATAAATTCATGGCTGACGCTTTTTCTAATACACAATAAGGGTTTAAAAGAGTCAGACGTTTTTTGTTCTCTAAGAGAACTTATTGAACTAAATGAATAAAAAAGAAAAGCAACAAATACAAAAACATACGGGGAAATAAACATCCAAAAAGCCGCGAAACTGCATGATCGACACTCATATTAAAATAAACCAAGAAGACACCAAACACAAAATCAAAAAGAAATTCACCATGGATAATAACAAAATAAATATGTA
>NW_018485360.1:0-4936 GCF_002113885.1 Mizuhopecten yessoensis
GTCTCCAGTTTTTCAGAAAATGACGTGGCTTGTCTCCCTTTGGAAGTGTGACTGAGAGCTGACCAACTAAAAGACTATAATTAATGCCTTAACACCCAAATATTTCCAAAATGCTTTAAATAATTCTGCTGCAAAACCATCAGACCCTGGGCTCTTAATAATGGAATAAATATATAATGATCAAACGCGTAGCAATCTACGTATATATATATACCGGTCCGACCGATTAAATGAAAGCGAGCTAAATGCGATAACAGTCAAAGGGAAATAACTCTACGCAATACGCGCCACTAATCCCAGTGCGAAATGAAAATGGAGGAGAGAGCAGGCGGAAGGGATTATTTCTGAACTTTCATTTTTCTATTAGGATGGCGAGCTTGACAACCGAAATCAACCGTTTCAACAGTTGTTCTAAGAGACTACAGATCATCTTAGACGACACAAAACGATGCTTTGATGACATAAATGAGTCGGGAAGGTCAGAAGCTGGTGAGTAAGGTGACATAGAGGGTCACAAGATACAGACGTAGTTTCATAGATTAAAAGTTGAGAAGGGTACGCGTAACATTTCGTCTAAAGTACCATCGTACTAAATTTCATTAACATAGGGCTAATAACTAGATTTAAATTAGAATTAAGCTTTACGTTCTGGTTTCATGCTATGAGATAAAGATGTCTGAACAGGAAAAGTTTTTGGTGACCAAGGTTTGACAGTGTGACGTTTGTGACACATGGTTCTCTTATCTTATCAAGATGAGGATGATTTCATGTATTGTTGTATCTCTTGCGTCAATGCTTTTCCTTTGTGTTATAATCAGGTACAATGCAATTTATTTTATTTCGGTACATGCAGTCAAAATCTAAATGTGGCATACAACCACAGGTGCAGCATGAGTGGACACACGAAAACATTGGTGTGTACATATAATGATATA
Organism: Mizuhopecten yessoensis; assembly: GCF_002113885.1. NCBI lineage: Eukaryota > Metazoa > Mollusca > Bivalvia > Pectinida > Pectinidae > Mizuhopecten > Mizuhopecten yessoensis. Next base: position 936 of record NW_018485360.1, read on the forward strand.
TACTATTTTATATTCTACCTTTGCGTGTCTAACACCTATTTTGTAAACCTGCATTAGGTCGATGACTTGTTGCAAGGTAGCCATCAACTGTTCAAGGTCCCTGGTTCTAATGCTGCCCGGCATTTTTCCTTTCGTGTTTCACCCAGATTTGGTCATGCATGGTGTCAGTAAAATATACTCGCAGAAATGGATCTAGGTTCGTGCGTGTACTTAAAGCTTGATTTCCACAATTTTGTTGAAAGATTGTAAGAGGGAGGAATATAGTGGATCTGTTTTTGGTTCATTGCCAGTGATCCAGTCATTGTAGTCCAGATCCACTGTACATAAAACTGAAAAATACATTGAAAATCTATAATTACTGTTATCATTTTGTGTGATATAAGACAGTATGCAAATTAGGCATGCAGTGTCACATGATTTTCTTTCCCATTTTAGGACAACAAGATTATGTACAGGGAAGATGTCAATTGGATTCCGTAAAACTAACTAATGTACAAGGTGTAAAGTTTTGTAACTGTAATTTGTTAGAGAGCTTTCAGGTGACAGTGTTGGTGACAGTTGCTTACTTACCAACTTTTCCAATTTTATCATGTGGAAAAATTTGTGCCACAATCTACCAGTTAATAGAGTAATAATGTCTAAAAGTTACTTACAATGACCCCTATTTTGGAAACTAATTGTGTAAGTCAGGGTGAACATTTTTGCCATTTTTGCACATATATATTGAATTTCAAAATTATTGCATCATTATTACCAGGTAAACAAAGTAATCATCAATATTTTCCCCATCATGTGCTTATCAATTTTCCTTGCAGGTTAGGTCATTTAGACATCATGTATGCCTCATTTAAAACTTCATTCATGTTGTTTAAAGGTAATCTTATAAGACCAATTCTATATCCTACGCTTATAACCCTGTACCAATGTCAGCCCTCAGGCTTTCTAGGCCCTCGGCCTGATTTCTCAATGGGCGTCTCTGGTAGATAATTGTAAGGGGTAAGATATACAGAAATGGTCATATGAACCTTTTGAAGTATGTTAGGACAACAATCTGTGAGCATTTCTGATATTTTTATTTCCATTTTCAGGTCAGCTGTTTTCAGCGGAGCTTCTTCAGGAGGAAGAACAAGAAATACTAGCCACAGCAAGAAAACCTCCAGGCATTGTCATTTTTGGACAGAATGCTTACTGCAAGTCCTGTGTGGTTAACGAGATATTCAGCCGAAACATTTTCCCTAGATTCGAAAACGGAGACATAAATGGAAATAATCGTATGGTTCAGTTCAAATATGGAAGTAATCTGTCTGTTGGTTTATCACTTCCAGACGGTTACGATCTTGCTGAAAATTTAGAAGCCTATAAAAGACCTTGGAGTACAATACCCATAGAAGACATTGAGATTTCAGAGAACCCCAGTTTAGATGGGGCTAACGGAACAGCTGTGTTGGAAGTGTCGATCAATCACTCGATGCTCCGACACGGGGCAAAGGTCATTGTGTCACCCTCAATGAATGACTCCGGGAGTGACCTGGAACAGAAGTACAGTAAATGCTGTGAGAAAGTCTCGCCCATTCTCCTGTTTGCATTCCAGACACAGGAGCTTACAGAAAACGTAGGTTTTTGATATATCAAGTCGGGGGGAAAAGTTAAAGGGCTGTGTCAGATTTCCTATTACAAATCTGATATTTCAGACTTTGAAATGTTATTTTGTTTAGAAACAGGAAAAAGTATGCAGATAAGTACATGCAGGAAGGGGTGTTCAATTCATATTTAGATTATAATTACTAGCAGGCAGGTTATGTAAACTTGTACTAGTTCAAACTATATGTTCATTGGTACATGTATGAAGAGGTGTTCATGATCAATCCATATTTAAATTACTAGCAAGCAGGATACATAAACTGACAATAGTTCAACCTATATTTCAATTGGTACATGCATGCAGGTAGGGGTGTTCACTTCATATTTAAATTACCAGTAGGCAGGACATGTAAACTAATACTGTAATAGTTTATTCTATATTTTCATTGTAAATATTGAAAATTTCAGTAGCCTTGACATTTGTACTAGTCCCATCCCCATGCATCGGGCTACTGGACTTGTACTGAATATTTTTTATTTACCTGGTACTGTATAACGATCGTTGTCAATCAATCTAGAATTTCTGGGAAGCGACATGTATATCTTACTTCTAAAATTAGATCACACCTGTTACATATTTGTCACACATTTCACATACAACACGGTGTTGCCTACATTTGGTGAGCTACTCTACGTATAACTTATATAACTAGCACCAACAGAAATATATAAGAATACATAAACATATTTCACCAATTCACCCCTGGATTTTAGCAATAAACTGTACAATTCGTCATCTTGGAAGAGTCTTAATGTGACTTCAGAAGTCAATGAGTTAATAGTTACAATTTTATCTATAATCTGATATCTTCCCCTGTGGTTGAAATTTTCACGTTGGCAAATGTTCCGAAATCTTGATATTCTATATATATCTGTAATTTATATACATATTTCCATGTGGAAATCTTCATGCTAATTTACTCAACCTGAAAATCTTTAGCATTTCCACTTCGGGATAATTTTTTACGATAATCTTTTACAGTATTTCATGATTTACAACCTGTTTGGTGTTCTAATGAAAACCCACCAACAATCACGTCTCACTCCATATATCTCTTTTCAAGTAATTTCTAATTTCTCTCTCCACTCATTTAAGATTGACATTGTGTGCTACTGATGGACTGGGATGAACCCTGCCGACCTGTCAGTGTTTAATTTTCGAAAGAAATTCATCTTTCCCTGTTGTAGGAAAACAGACCACTACCCCTTTTCTTCATAGAAATTTGACAGTATGATATAGATATAAAAATACAGTCAGAACAATTAGTTCATGATAAGATGCAGCAGTAATGCAACTCAGCAAATACTCTTCATGAACATGTCCAATTAATGGATGTTTGAAAAACCAAATCTGATGCCTGCATGCTTCTTTCACAGTTTTCTTTTTCTACTTCAGGATTTAAGTTTTCTGAAGAAATTACAGACAATAAGTCATTACCAGCCTGTGTGTTTCGTTGGGGTAAGTACAGAAAAGTCAGATTCTAGTGATGGAAGCAGGACTACAGAAAAAAATCTCAATGCCAGTAAACAAAAACTGGAAGCAGGTTGCAATGGTTCTATAGAGGACCTTGATGACCATGAAAACCAGAACCATTTGACTAATATTGACGAACCGAATTACTGTGTATCTCCAATGTCGTCGCCGCTGTCAAGTGTATGCTCCAAAGGGACGTGTAAGGGACGTGTGATATTGACATCTTCTTTAGTATTTCATCAACTCTGTGATATTGGCTATCTGAGCGAAAGTCCAGGTAGTAGAAACCTCACCAACACAATGGCCACTGACTACTACGAGGTCGATAGTGAACTTATCGATAATTTCGCATCGTTTCCCTCCAGGATTGTGTACTTCGTCCAGCAAACAATTCAGCGGTACCTCGTGAATGCGGCTACTGTCCTGAACAACTGTCACGAACGATCTCTAAATATGTTTATCGTTTCTGCATTTGACATGGCACGAGACATGATGATCACTCCGAAAAAACTAGAATTTGCACGAGGGAAGGAGACCGAGTTGTACAAATCTCTGATGAAGATCTCTGTAGAGAAGGGTGACGAGATTAAATTGATGATATCGGAGACTATCCAGAGTATTCACCAGAGTTTAGTCGACAAAGCAGCACAGTACGAGTTTCTAGGTAAGGTAACCTGTTTGTTTTCTCTTTGTTGTCGTAGAATAACATTAACTCTATATCAGTACTTTATAGTGGTTATATTTCGCGGGGATTTTAATTTCGCTATATTCGCGAATTGACTAATATCCGCAAATTCTTAACACCAGTGAAATTATTGAAAAATGTTATCCACTTTTACAGACCTTATCACAACATGTTGAACATACTTATAACCCAACGCTGTTA
>NW_018485361.1:0-4939 GCF_002113885.1 Mizuhopecten yessoensis
TGTACAAATGACTTGATTTAAACCTTTCAACGCGTTATAGTTACAGCTTCAGTTTAACAGGTAAATATAAATGCGTGAGATAAAAATCAAATATTGCAAGTAAACTGTAGTCCAAATATAGAAAGTATATACCATGGACATCATCGAAATGCATACCTCACGTACAGAACTTACCGCAAATATATTCTCCAGACTTTCAAAGTCAGATTTACAAGCCGCCATCTTTCAAGTGACCTGACCTTTCTTTAAAGTTAACATCCAATCGAATTGTCTGTTACAAGGTATCATTCACAACATTGTCACTCTCGATTGTTTATATCCATGAGTTTGGCTGCGTCTGCCGGAAGATCCCACAGCAGGTAGAGAAAATATCCTCCACACCCTTACAGGACAGTCCAATCAATGGATTAAGAACCTATTTATACCGCACGTATATCAGTGCAGGGAACGGCTCCAACACATTTTGTAAGACTGACCTAGCACTGCATAGGTAAACAACACCCAACACTGTTAGTTCACATGTCATGGAAAATCCTTAATTATAATTTACATGAATTGAGACAAATTCCATAAAACATTTTTTAACCAATATTGATTAATTCTATAATTATAGATATGTTAGGCTTTTGTTGTTTGCATGTTGTTGTTGTTGTTGTATAAATACATGTTTCCATATTGGTATGCTAACAATGCCGTATTTTACGATCACGTGTTGGTTCAGCGAGTATTGTTTGTGTGTATAAAGCAGGACTATACCGGGTATAAAAATAAAGGTATACATATATGGCTCGGTCACCACTCTAAGCATCGCAAACTTGATCATTGTTTACTATAATTTTAAAATTGATTTTTCTCTAAATTTCTTAACTTTTATCAAAGAAAATGAGTTCCTGTATTTCCTTTTGTTAAATGCATACGCACATGCATGTGATTTCAATGACGAAAGTTGATATCTTTAAAGATATGCTAGCTGCAAAATATGCTTGTCAAGGATTCATGTATAACACCTTGGTCGTGTATTCATAGGGTAATATAGAAAGAAGCATTGTGGGAGGGTTAACAACACTGTAATATACCCTGTATGCTGGTAATACAAACCCTGTATTTAAGTGAAATGAGTAGCTGCTTCCAAAGAAAACTACAGTTGGTTTACCTGTACACAAACTCATTTTATAGTAAGTAGCTCTTTTTTTCTGTCAAGATCAAATTTGTACCAGTGTTACTTTAGGTCGAAGGTTTGCATTACATAAAAGGAACTACAACATTCATTGAAGTGTTTCCGATGATATTTTCAGAGCCGTGTTAGTGTGTTTAGTTACATTGTGGTATATTTGATATCGTCACAAAATATAGCATATACGATTTAGCACAGTCAAATTACATACAAATAGGTATTAACATCAATTTTTGTGAATCGTAATATGCCAATAATCCATTATGTATTTACCAAGACATATATGTCATTTTTTTCCAAAAAAAACATTAAGGACTTCCCCCATCTTACGCAAGTTACAATACTGTGTGATCTGTATAAAAATACCGGTTTACACTACCTTGCACATTTATCTTGTGTTAAAGGTTTTATTTAGAAAACGCATCATGCCCTTATTTTGCATATACGCTACGTATCATATTATTCTGGTGATTTGTATAAGAGGTAAGGATATTCGCCACACTACATATTGTGTAGTTCGGATTTATATTAGAGCTAAAGATCCGCACTTCCTTTCATATCATACCAGTAATTTTTCATTTTTGTTAAGAATATGTACTTCCTTAACCAATTTACCTGTAACTTCTGTCGGTGTTACCTGCTTTTAAATAATATTAATTAGCAATGTATGATATTTCAAAATTACTCATTTATCTTATTGAATTGAGTTGGTGCTCATAGCATGGTATCTTCAGCCTTTCATTAAAAAAGTGAACAGGTACTCAGTAACAAATTGACGAACGTTAAAGAAAATATTGGTCATATTTCTTACAGTTTTTTGTATCGTCTTATTACATTTTACGAATACATTTTCATTTTCCTTGGTCAAATATAGATACACAAAATACCTTAGATGTTCCGCAGAAATACTGATATTGGTATTTTTAAATTTTAAAGGTGATGTGTTTTTTTACTTTAAAAAACAAGATAAATAGTATTATGTTTGGATTATAGTGTGTACAGTTCGAAGTGGTAAGGCGTTGACTTTAAGATTAAGGGGTTTAAATACCAAAATTTCAGATACATATCTGATACGTCAAACCATAAATAATATTAACAGGACAGTGCAGCTAGATACGTGGAAGCGTGTTATTGTCTTAACGCTCATGTCACTATCGTAAATCACTGCTTTATCTTTAATATCGGACTGACGAAAAAGATAGTATTGGTGCAAAATATCAAACATTAAATAGCTGTAACAGACGTTTAAATTTGTTGAATGACCTATCGCCACCGTTCTGCATTATCAGATTCAGGTAAACAATAATGTAGGACCGTAGTTAAAATGTCAACAGAAACCGCACACGTTGGAATCTGAAGTTTGTTTATTCAAAGTTATGTTCTGATGATATTGTCTTACCATAGTAATTTATTGTAATTTATTTCTGCTAAATAGACAGGAGAATGTACGCACTCCGCAAATTGTAAATGGAGTGCAAGGTCTATTCGCTCGACAAGTATTCTTTCAATAAAATAATCCTACATAAACGTTAAAAAGTGATGATTTATTTCACTTTGTGGTTTTTTAATATCAACATGCCAATATAAACTATAATAACTTGTAGTGATTATCGTATTATCTTATCATTTGCCAATTACATTTCTTATACTGACTTTCTGTGGATTTACAAATTTACAAACCTGAAGTCACATAGTTCAAGAAATTCTGACAATGCCAAAAAAAACTGGTATATCGGAGTCCAGATCAATGAGTGCAGAATGACTCCGTTTTGGTGTCATTTCCTGATGCCAGGATAACTGTGTCAAATTTCCAATGATTGCGCACACCTCAAACGCACGTAGCCATCCGGGTATAGAAAAGATCCAAGCTGTTAAAAGCTTCTTCAACTTAATGCTGTATTCAGTTAGTTTTCAAATTCATTTTTAACCAAATTGTAAATCAATGATACCTGATCATGCTTTGTACCTGAAGAATGTGTATGTTTTACAATTTAACATTTATGAAAATCCCGACCTAATGAATCAAGGTTATTTGTACTGAGGCGTACGAGTCTAACACCCGGAGCTATCACATTTCAAAATCGGAAATGTGCTGTGTTTTAAATCCTGTGTAGTATCGTCAGTTTGTCTACAGGTGTTAGTTAGATAGTAGACTGTGAATAAATAGTTATGGTACTTCCATCTGTTAACCTCGTGACGTTTGGTTCAAAACATGATTGATCATACTGGAGAATGCATATCATGTCACAAACACACTGAACGACAAATCCATAAATGAAAATATTTGATTAGAAACATTTCATTTGATCTTTTGACAACTAATTACATATTTACCTGAGAGCCGTCTCTAAAGCTGTCAGCCATCTGAAATGTTTGCATCATCTCCATTTCCTTTTCTTGTAATTCCTCCACGAAATCCTAAAATGTTTAAACTCGTTTTAAAATACATGATAGTACCGGTACGGCCATGTTGACACAGTACACATGGAATTAAGACTTAAAGTGATGTCGTTTACTACATTTGCTTCGTAATATTCAAATAAAAGAGCACAATCTGCCGAGAGCATGCCTCTTCTCTACACATTTCCAAGAATTAGAAATATCCTGTCATGTTTCCCTGACAACATGAAGAAAGATGATCATGACAGCTTCGAATTTACCCCTGAGCATTGTCTGCCATACCTAAGGATAGTTTTTAAAACTATGTTGTTTAAAAAAAAGTCCGGTATGTCGGAGGACCGCCAATATTCAGAACCAGATGGAAAATGATAAAAGATTTATTCAAGTGTGAAGACCAGCGTTAGTACATTTTTTTGTCCTCATTTTTACACATTGCTATGGACAAAACAAAGACACAATTCGCTGCCGTCATACTGTGCCATGGACCGTATGATCACGTGATGCAAGAACCATCAGTAGACAAGTGGGGAGCTATGCAAGGTTGACCTTACATGGCCTCACAGCAAAGAATGCGGGAACAATACATTTCTTTTCTGAACTAACTCTGTCGTATCTTCTGACACCGTGTTGTACATCTACATTGTATAACTGACATGGTCCGGATCACACACCTATATACTTAGTGTAGAATGATATTGTAAATAAGCATATGACTATTGTTTATTGATATATGCACGACTATATTAATTGTTTATTAAGAAGCGTTCATTACATATGAAAGAGTTTTGTCCATTTAAAAATCACAATATATCTGAAGCATATTAATATACTAGAAAGATGTAACAATTATCAAAATATCATCAGCACAAATTCCATCAATGTCTATTACATATCAATTTATGGGTTGCTTCAAATTTCAAATAGTGACTAAACTTTGTGTTTTATCAGGTACATGTATTGATGTGGCAATAAAGACGAAAGTTAAATTGAAGATAACATGGTAGACCCTATTTAATTATATCTATTCATCGACTGACCTTGTATTCTCTGTGTTGCACTTCCGGGTCATCACGTGATGCTTGTAAGTCCTGAGATTTCTCGATGGCCGTGTCAAGCCATTGGTCGAGGTCTTGGAGAGAATTGTAAAACTCCTCAAGGTCATCGGCCATCTTGTCCAGTCTTGTACATCTACTTCTGGTCTCGCCAAAGGCCTGTTGAACCACAAAAATACATACATTCGATAAGGACGAGATGAAGAATGCACATTTCTATAGCGCATAATTTAATAAGAAAATTGTCAACGAATTTTGTTTCGTTTCAAAACGTATGGTAGGGATAGTATACAGTCACGTCATGGTTATGTTT
>NW_018485362.1:0-4939 GCF_002113885.1 Mizuhopecten yessoensis
ATACTTATTCTCTATATAAGTATGCTTTCTCAAAGGTAAATAGGTAGATTTTATAAATTAGTCAGCTTATTTTAGAAATAAGTCAGCTTATTTTAAAAATAATTCGAACACAACTTTTGCTTTTATTGCAACGATTTGTGTAATGAAACTTGTGCCGGTGATGACGAACCTCACCAAAAATATTTACACGAGAACGACACGGTTTGAAAAAAATACGTCATAAACACACCATCATCTTCAGTCCACAGCCTACGTAAAAGGAGCAGGGGACGTGTTAGAATCAAGCATTTAAAAGACTTTCCAGAAAGTCACTTAAATACCAGACATTAACATGATATAATCTAACTGGTGTAATTGAATTCAGTGTCGGTGATCACCTGTGTGATTTTGTTCCCCAGAAGCAGCTCAAAGCACATTTTAAAATCAAATGACGCCAGAACTTAAGTTTAATATTTCAATTTCCCAGTCGACACAAGAGACATGCAGTTGACTTGATATTCAGTAAAACAACTTTAGAGAATTTTAAATGTGTACTGGAAGGTTGGAGCTTACCAGATGTTGGTTATATTCTGCATGCTGTGTATTTTGTGTCTATTTTTACAGGTACTTTGAAATATAAACTAATGCAAATTTAAGAATCCTGTCGAGTAAATTCGGTATATCACACATTATAACATCAACACGATTGAGTATATAACAGCCTCCACATACAACGGTACGTTGTATATTGATTGTTTACTTTCTTTGGTTCTTTCTTTGGCTTTCTGCTGCTTTCAGATGGCTAATTCCGCATGTCTGGTGATCAATATGTTATCCAGATAGGAACACATTTCCTGCAACCTATTTAGGAGCTGGCTTGACTTCTACTGTAAAGTTCAGGAACGTCCCCGGCCTCCAATGACCATAGGTACGGCGAACTGTTGAAAACCTTAATGAGGGAAACATATATTTTTTAGCGTAGAAAGAAGCATCTCTGATGGAGAACAATGACTACTGTATGTGCATCCTGTGTAACAGATTAATTTAAGTAATACAAATTATGAAAGTTAAAAACTAAATGTTGAGGAACAGTGCAACGAGTGGTGGGCACACATCGAACGACTGACCACGCTCGGCGTTACTGAACTAATACCAGCGTCGTACCCCATTACCGGAAACGCTATTCCAGTAATGCGCCCTCTCTTATTCCTTGACTGTAACGATGGATAAATATCATTTCCTATCAGGATGCAGCAATAACACCTCAAAACGATACATAAACACGAACTAGTCTATTTTCGCTTTTAAACACATTTAACCACCGACCTTCATGCGAAGGTTGTTTAAATATTTATGTACGAATTGGGAGTAGCATTTCAGAAGTTATGGTTATCGAGATGGACACTTAGTCGGCAGGTGAACATGATATTACCCAAAGCTCTCAATTGATATTGATAATTATATCAAATTGAATATAGAACGTTGCAAAATGAGTCGCCCTAGGGGTTTTCATTCTATTTTACATTCTCCTACCGAATTTTTCATTTTTATATTAAATATGTTCTAAATTAAAATCCAATAAAGACTCGCGTTTCCATATAAAAGGGTTACGACGGGGGCGGTGATACAGAAGGCAAATCGTGCAACCTTGATTTCATACAAACAACATAGTTTATTTCTAGTTCTCGGTCCCAGGATAGCAATGTGTGGCATGCAGTCTTGTAGGTTTATTTTAATAATTCAATTTCTCCGTTCTTTGAGATTATGGGTGAAACATCCAATCAATTCTTCACATAACATACCTTATTTTTACTTTACAAAAATCTGTCGGCCCACCGTTAGTGTAGATGCCAATCCCTAGAGTGGAAGTCATCAGTTGAGAAACAAGGATGATTCGGATACATCGTTTTATTCGGTTCGTTTTCCTGGGACAAGTTAGTCGTTCGAGTGTACAGTAAGGTAAGAGCTGCTATAATTGGTATGATATTTTGTTTACAACATCAAAACTAACTAACAATGTGATTGGGATAGGTTGTAAAGGTAATAATTAGTATACTATAACTTTAACTGTTTACAAAAATATGTGAACTGTCTGCTTTGTTGTATACTCGCTTATATATAGGTACATTTAGCTGTTTATCTCAAGAAATTCTTAAAGTTTCGATATTAACAACTGAGCATATTCTCACGTAGTTGTGCACAAACATAGTTATTGATAATGGTCATAATTAATTGTATGCAAAAAATCGTCTTGTTATTTTTTATTTGGCGAAATACCAACCGTTGATATGCAATCACCTGTGTTTATCTTACATTCATCTTTCAGTTTCACGTTTTCCAAGGCAGATTTCTCAATTAATTTTAGAAAGAAATGGAGCAACGTCATAAAAGCAAATTGGGGGGCGCATGTACAATAATGAATAGCGGAAAAATGACGTATACTCCTATGTTTCAGCCATTTTCCCTAATCAAATGTTATGCTCGAAACTGCCTTCCGTAATGGATGTGTATACTAGATCGAATATTTTGGTAAGGAGAACTATTTTCTAGTTTACAAAATAAAATGTAAATTCTGTAATAGTTCCTGCTGCTATTTTGTGGTATACTTAGACTCTCATAAAAGTAGCGAGCTACTTTACTGGGGACCGTGATACAATGTAGTATCCTAGATTGGACGAGAGGCATTACGGTAGATGCCATATACCAGAAATGGTTTTACTTCTGGAGACCCCCGTATCGCCTCCGGTATAGTGAGGGGTTTTCCGTTATCATCTTATCGATTATATGTTCCGGTTTTATCCAGGTGTGTCGATGATGTGGTATATGCTGTGATCTGACAATAACTCTCCTCCAGCAGGTTCCTGTTCTATGTCTCCATACAGGTTCACGTATCGTACAGCTGTTCACGAAGTAACTGACAATCTAAATACTACTTGTGTTGTCAAGCTAAGACTCCAGACGACACTTAATATTCCGATGATGATATTTTAGTTGTGTCGGCAGACAAAGCATCTTATAACTTGACCCTCGTCTGTACCATTAATTCTCAGCTTGAAAAGAGAAGATTCGCTTGATAACCAAGGAAACCACATCTTTACATTTTTCAGTTTTTCTTGGGAGAAGCAATACAAGAAAACATGCCTTTTTGCTACAATCTTCCAAAACCCGTTTAATGACAAGATACGGTGCTGCTTCATAGGTTTTGAATTCCGAAACAAGAATCCTTGTAACGTGTTATAGCTGGCTCAGGTAGTTACTCAACCAACTATTCAAGCCACTTACTACCAGTTAGGTATCATGAATCGTGGTTATGTTCATATCATGACTCTGTGTTTTTCCAGAAAGGGAATAAATGGTATGTGTATTTTGAAGAACCCAAGAGATCTTTTTTTATATTTCTTGAACGTCCTATCCTCAAACATGTTTTTAATGACTTCCCATTAAATCTTTTAGTTGTTCATATTTTGCCCTAGTTTTGTCGATTTCGTGTTCGAATTAATTGTTGATGGAACGGCTGTATTTTCTGTGTGTTGACGCTGTGGTATATTTCGTCTGAGTGTATCGATGCTGTGGTATAATATTTTGTGTTGACGCCAAGGTATGTTTTGTCCGTGTGTGTTGCCGCTGTGGTATATTTTGTCCGTCTGTGTTGACGCTGGCGTGTAGTGTTCATACATGATGACGACTGTGTGTATATAAACGTACACCTCTCTTCGATAAGGTAATTATATAAGGGCTTCTTTGCTCTGATATTTTTATGTCATATCTCCTGTCGTTGGTAAAGGTCTTCCTTATATGTAAAACACTGCAATGTGTCCAACGAACAATGCTGTTTTTAAAATGTATTTGACTTTGACAACGTTATTTAACGGTCAATGACAAGCAAATGATATTAAAAACTAGGTTATGCCGGATTTATTTTAATATAAATTATTTATTAAAAGATATGTGGTAAATTGTCATATTGCTCAAACATTCGCAAGGTTTTATGACGAATGATCGTAAAAGCGCAAGCAAATGCCAAACTTTGAAGTTAGAACATGTGTCTCTCGTGGAAACTGTATAACAGGACTCATAACTATAGTTTAATATTAGTGCTTGGTGCCATACGAGCAATACAGGCTCGTAACTTAACCCGATATCATACATCACTGTTGATGTATATATAACAGAATTGCTGTGTCAGAGGTGTATATTTATGACTTTCTTGCAATCTATTTCGCTAACTCTTTTCAATCGAAACAGTAACTATTGGAAGATAAATAGAAAAATATTATCTCGAAAATTCACGTTTCTTGTTTGTGCTTCCCTGTTCAACAAAAAAAAATGTGTATTGGATGATAATAGGCGATTTATCAACATCGGTTGATATATGTAGGACTACATTAAATCATAATTTGATTGAAAGGATTTCTGTTGAGAATCGAAGTAATTCCCGTACGTATATAAATAACCAATTCGTCACATTTCGTTTTTGAAAGCGCTGTTTGATATTAGTTTAGATAATACGAGAAAGTAACGTTTTTAGCATCCCCTTTCCCCTGATTTTGTAGTATGATATATCTTTATTATTTCAAGGTCGAGTTATACATATAAACTTGTATTGCATTTCTCTTCTCAAACTGTTCAGTAGAGTGGTAACAAGTAGGACTCTTTATGATGTAAGTGTTGAGTTTACATAAATCATATGAAGCAATATGGAATCTTTAAATTTTGTGTAGTTCCGGAGGGAATGATGGACCTGTTTTATCAAGTCCCCCAAACGAAGTGGGGACTTATTGGTTTAACTCCGTTTCTTCTTCTTCTTCTTATTGTTCATCAAAAGACCTTTTCTTTTCCGATCGGTAACCGAAGATGGCCGCCATGTCCTCTGATTGGTCAAACTTAAAATGTTGGTCGATTTTGCTCAAATTAACAAATAAGTATCCCAACCTAAGCAAGTATACTAAACAGCAATAAT
>NW_018485363.1:0-4940 GCF_002113885.1 Mizuhopecten yessoensis
TGTTTGGATACGAGAATACATCATCAGACTCCATCTCTGTTACACTCCATCACGATACATGACCACACCTTATTTAGACTTGATGACACGCATCAGTAACCTTCCATCTTTAGCTTTAAGAAATGAAAGAAAGTAATTATAATTCTATTCGCTGTGGCTAATAAAAAAAAAAGAAAAAAAGTATATCATAGTCTAAAGTAATAACATTTGAATGACACCGTCACACGCATGCGCGAATGATAAATATACCAAGAATAATTCTTTCTATATTTACTGCTGCTTTATTTGTTAATATGTAAATTAATGTCATAGGTAAAATAATGTATACAGTATCTTTTTTCGTAACTGACACCATTACAAATATGTTTGTCGAATCCTAAATTGCGTCGATGAATTTACGTACACAGTACAAAACTAAGAATCATGAAGATAAGGTCAATCTATCACAGAGGTAATAAATATGTCACTGGACATACACAACAACTCCTACATATTGTCTCTATCAAACCTGTCACTAATTACTTACCTACAGTATAGAGCCTCTATCACACAAACCACTTATTGTTTACCGGCTGTTTGTCATCTGTGTTATACATAACACATAATATTTACCAAGTGTATGAGGTCTCTTATACATATATAACTGTACTGTTTCTAAATTACCTGCTGTATTATTGTTTCAATCGTACATATCACTTATTTCAACCTCCTGTAACACAAAAACATTTGTTCCACTTTTTGCTTACCTACTGTAAAGATATTTATGAATTGCTTATTCAAACATCTCATACAACCACTCATTTACATTGTTGAACAATCACTTTAAATTACACCCAACCCCTAGTCGGGAGCCAAAATAATTTCATTTCATTTCTGCATGAAACTAGCTAAATCAGATTCAAAAACAAAACTATTTTTCAAGAAGTTAAAGCTTTTAAATTTTACATGGAAATAAGAAAAAAATATCAGCGCGAAATCAATTTTAAAAATAGGAGACGAAACGTGAAAATTAATACCACATTTGTCCTTTGGAGAAATTAACGGCATTGTTATAAAATAGGCAACTTTTAGATAACTCTAGATATTAAATAACTCATAGCCATATTGCTTTAGAAATAGCTACTTTACATAATCTAAACACAGAAGAGTCGAATGCTTAGAGGGCTATCCTTTTTGTTCCCATATTCCTTGTGGTAATTAATACTGTAAGAACATATTTTAGGGCATATTTCTGATTTTGCGAGTTTTTGTATTGCATTTAGTGACAGTGTGCCAATTCATCAATGCACAAATCAGTTCGAATTCGTTAGCACTCTAAAATCTGTGTCCGCTAAAGTAAGTTCTCTTACAGTAAGTAATTATTCCAAAGAAACTAGAAAGCAACAGAATGTTGTCATTATATGTCATTATGCATAATGTATAATTATAGCACCCAACTAACACACAAACACTGGGTACATTAGATGTTATATCTTCATAACTGAATTACGACAATGAAATTTACATGGCCTCAAAAATATTTGTACATATGTTTAATGTATAGTATTACTTCAGCGTTTGATATAAATTTTTCACTAAAGCATTGTTTCTAAATAAAACCCGACAATGATTAATCGAAATTTTCATATAAAAATAGATTACACAATGTCAATGTGTTTAACTAATTTCAAAAAGAGACATATGTCACCAAGTTTCTTCATTAAAGGTGATATAAAACGCCCGGTGGTGGTAATTATCATGGGTATGCTTTTTATACAAATAAAATCATGCTAATGACATTGTACTTAAATTACACGGCATACTAAATATGTTCTGATATCACAGAGAATTGTATCCGTACAATCAATGTTTTAATGATGGTCAGTTAGAAAATAGTGGTCAGTATTGGAACAGTCGTTAGTAAAACAACAATGGTCAGTAAAGTATTCAATAAAACAACAGTTTTTCAGTAAGATTATACTCTTTAAAAACACATGTTTTTAGCAAGATGTTAAATAAAATAACACTGTAAAAAAAAATCATATGTAAAGGAAGAAAAATAAAATAAGATAACGGCAATTAAAGATGGCTCGGAGAAAAGCACCTGCTAATCAACACGAAATAATTTACGCCCAGCCATCTCATCTACGTGGATGATACTTATTCAAATAAAGGCCTCTCATACAAATGTACCAAGTGATATATGGTTAGCTCTATTCTGGTCATGCTCCAGAACTCCGAACGTAACATTATCAAATGAATAGAACATGCGCTTTAATAGAACGTGCGCTTTAATAGAACATGCGCTTTAATAGAACATGCGCTTTAATAAATGAAGCGTTTAAAGTCATCTTGGGCTCGGTTGTAATAGTATATCAATGCTAATTTACGACGAATTCGCATTAGCTATGTGTTTATCAATTATAAGACATTAAAGGAAAAGGTATATATGTTCCCATTTTTTTTATGTAATCCTACCATTTTGATAAAGAATAAAGAATAAAGAATTGTAATCTACTTAGTCAATGGCGAATACTTTATATTGTGTGTTTAAGTAATTTACTATGTGTATGTTGCTAACAAATTTTGAGCGATACAATTGTTGTCTTGATAAATTGTTTCAAGCGTAATATCTAATAAATAGTTCATGCTTATTGACATTGGTGTAACACAGTTTTAGTTATCTGTGATGAGCTTTTCACTACAAACAGACAAATAGTATTCTTTAAGACACCAAGTCTATTTTTACACTCATCACTGTATTACAATATTAGATCAACATTATTACTTTTTCCTCCTAACCGTTCTTTACTTTTTCACTTCTTTGTTGTCCTATGTTCACTTTTTTATTCTATTTCTGCGGGTATCCGCTCACTTTTGGCATTGTTTTTATTTCGAAAACAATAAGGTTACTTCAGAAAAAATAAGATCTTTCCATTAACACTTATCGAGAAACAAAATTTAAAAAAAAGTAACTTTATATGAATTAATTTTAAGACATCTTTGTATTTAGTGGAAGTCTACAGTTCAAAGTTAATCTTATTATGCATTTATTCCATTATCTAGGGGGGAGGGGCAATATGTATCTCCCTGTGTAGTTACTATATACGTTGAAAAGCATTAAAACTGTTACTCTACCCTCTGTTGAAATCAAATAGTCAACATTCCACGCACAAAAATGTCGTTGTCAATGAAACATAATCGGACCTATTGATTGTGGGATTTCCAAGTGTTTGAAAACGCAATCAAATTCCTTATGCATAGGCATTTCCGTATCGCAAAACAAACATGAAACGTGCTTTAAAAATTTCAGACGAAAGTGGTAACCAATTTTTTAAAATGACATGTAACTTACATTAATTATATAATTTAATATTTTGTAGCTATGTTTTGCCTCCCATGCTCCTACTCTTTGGTTCTTCAATAAATCATTTGTAACCTATGAGTCTTGTACTGTTTAGTTTTAGTTTAACCTATGTTTACCCATGCATCTGGTACAATGAGTGTGAACATGTTGTATAGACTAGATATGTATGTTTAAAATGTAGATCCTGTTTTATTCAGTTGTTATATAACCTATTTTAACCCTTTGAATACTGTGAGGTTTGCGTTTTGTATAGCCCATTTTTACCAGTATTTGATTAATTGTTTTGGTGAAATATATACTTTATAAGGTCTATTTTCCATATGTTTGGTATTTATTGTTAAGTTGTGGTATAACCTACTTTCAAGCTGTTTGTTATTTACTCTTAAATTGATGTAAAGCGTATTTTCTAGCTGTTCGTTATTTATTGTTAACTTGTTGTACAGCCTATTTTTAAGCTTTTTGTTATTCATTACTTAATTGAGGAATAGCCTTTGTACTTGCTGTTTGTTGTTACAGTTAAGATCTGGAATGACCTTGTTTCCATGTGTTTGTTGTTTTTTTGTTAAGTTGTGGTATTGTATATTTTAAACCTATATGTTATTTTCTATTCAGTTGTTTTATAACTTATATTTGACCTATTCTAGCTTCTAACATGTCCTTAAACTATACTTATAACATAATATTATGTTTGACCTATACTTATAACATATGTTTGACTTATACTTATAACATGTGTTTGACCTATACTTATAACATACGTTTGACCTATACTTACAGATGTGGAGGACCCTTCTGTACATATCTACGTGATAGGTTTTACAATCGGGTTCGTCGTCTTCTTCACGCTCATCCTTATTCTCATCACCTATTGCTTGTGGCGTCGGCGATTCGTCTTCATTATGAAGATCGTACACTATTTTCAACACTATGAGGAAAATGGTGAGATGCTTACACTTCACTTCAACATATCTTTTTGACCAGAAATAGACTTATTCAACAGCATGCCCATCTTATATCAGTTAACTGAAATGTTATGTAAGATAAAGAAATTCAATAAATGACAATAATTTATATAAAATGAAACCCGATACTACTGCAATTATAGAATACTTGACCCTAACTAAATAATATGTGCGCTTTACTCAAAGTTACACCCATGTTCTTGATACATGTATGATATCGTTATGATTAGAGGGTTGCCCTTTCCATTTAGTTTAAGTTCCTAGTCTATCCGTTTTGAAATATAGCTCTTGTTGGTTGTAGATGGACAAATCTATGACGCATTCGTTTCCTACAAATCTTCCAAAGAGGACGAACATTTCGTTCTTACAAAGCTTTACCCAAAGCTGGAGATGGAATTGGGATTCAAGATGTGCATGCATTTCCGAGACTTTACGCCTGGTGAAGGTACGTATAGGTTTATATACGCTATTTTAAATCCATTCTGAAAAAGTTTAATGTGGCTTTTCGATTTATTTAAGCATTGAACTGCTTTCAGTTGGCATTCATTGGCAATAAGAATGCCCACTGGACATAGGTTAATTGAATGAAGCGCATTGAATTACACTTATTATTATTCAGCATTTAGTTCAAA
>NW_018485364.1:0-4943 GCF_002113885.1 Mizuhopecten yessoensis
CCCTATGTGTGTTTGCCTGTGTGTGTGCTGGAGATGTAATGTGTTTCATTAATGAATTTTGTTTGGAAAATTAAAAAATAACATCACCAGGAAGACTTGTTATAAGTAACGTATAATATAAGGTTGACAATATACATATGTGAAATCTCCTCGCATAACATAAACCTGTATTTACCTTTTATCTCTTAAAGATATATAACGTTCACTGTTCATCAGTGTTCCAAGTGATAAATAACGAGAACATAAATAGGTGACCTTTGGCGATGAACAAAGACAACGACACAAGACAATACACCTTAAACTATCCTATGTTCTCTGACCGCTAATACAGACATTTAGAATGGTAGGGTCATTTAACATGTAAGCAATAGGGCGTCTAATGAGTTTAATAAATATCCTAAACGTGTTTTACAAATTTGCATCAGTCATTCCAATTCAAATCAAGTAAAAGCATTTTTATTTACTAATGATACTGCACTATTCAACCTGACGGACATTGTAAAATCAAACGTATAGACATACTGACGGACATTTTACAAACAGACGTATGGATATACTGATGGACACACTGTACCAACAACCGTGAGGACATACTGACGGACAGCACACACAGAAATATACACATCATTATATTAACAGACGTATGGACTCGCCAACGGACACTGTACAAACAGACGTATGGATATACTGACGGACACTGTACAAACAACCGTAGAGTGGACTGACGGACATTGCAAAAAACAAACGTTAGGACGTACTGACTGACACTGTATAAACAGATATATGGGCAAACTGATGAACACTGTACAATCAGACGTATTGACGAACTGATGGACACTGAACAAACATACATACGAACTTACGAACGGGCGCACTGACAGAAACTGAACAAGCAAAGGTAACGGCGTATTTACGAATTTGGTTTTTTATTTTTAGACAACATTTTACGACTTATATAATTCAATATTTTTCCTCTGTAAAAATCTTTATCATTTATAAGGTATAAGTAGGTGGTTTTTTTCCAATAAAATATCTTCTAATATACGAGTACTTCCGATCTTACATTTTTCTGGGGGGGAAAAAAGAAAAAAAAATTAAATAAAATATAATCCTCATCCTATTTAACACGAAAATTAATTTCAATTGAGATTAACAATTATCAAAAAGCAATGAAATTTTGTTTGTAGAAATAATCGCCTTGAAAGTGACGGTTAGAATTATGCGTATCAGCTAGTTACCAAATGCAATATGTTATACCATATATACAAACAGTACAGCAATACATTGAGTTAATATTGTTATCTTTATTTATGACTTCACGAAATGAAGATCTAGATATGTACATTAAGAAAAGCAAAGGACCATTATGGTTTAAATACCGCGATGTCATCTATTTCAAATAACACATTTATCACGAACTTTGGGGCTTAATACCGAAATGTTACCGTTTGAATGATGTCATTGACCTTTGCAGAGATGTTGATATGCAGACTCAATTTACGTCATTTCACCAATAATTATTACACCAGCCTAACGCTTATTATTCTTATATATATATATATGCCAAAAAGGATTGATATGTCAAGCATTGGTTAAAAGTGTGAAGGTAAGAATCTCCAAATAGGTCCGATTTATTGGCACGAGCCTCAGAAACAAATTAAACATGTCTATTTCTAAGAATGCCAAGGTTCAATTATCTATTATGAGCCCCGCACAGAAGGTTAGCATATCTATCCCATAATAAATATAGACCATACAACAAACGGATGTATTCCGAATCAAATTGAATTAAAATCAACAAATACAACATTTGTTGAGAGGAATCCAAGAGTTTATTCACAGAAAATGTATCCAATTAGATAGCGCGCTGCTTTTAATGAAGACAAATAAAGAAGGTTATATTCTTTGTTTTATAGATTGTCATGTTTTGCTGGTCCTGAGAGAGATATTGACTTCGTTTTTACGCACTTGTCTATAACGTGCAGCGCATCATTGAAATCTTATTTCCTCCTATGTACAGAAAATGTTCATGAAGTGATTATGTAATGTCATCTACTACATTCAGAGTATGTAACTTTTCACAATATCCAATATGAAAAGAACAACAAAATTATAGCAAATGTAAATAAAGTCGTAATTCGAGCTAAAACCGATTAAACTAGGACAAATTATGAGGCACTTAAAGATGGACTCTGAAAGCCTCACAACAAAGAAAACCAGGTCTTCCCGAAGGGTAGGCATCTTCTGCTATATCAATGACCTTTGCACTGGAAACCAAGGTCAAATCCAACGATGACACGTCCCCAAGAGGGAGAACCGAGGTAACAACAACGCATCACCAAAGTACACTTATTAGCATAACCATTAAACTTTATATCCAACACGGATAGATAATTTTCCAATTAGACCACAACGGTGAGTGATCGACAGGAATCATTGGTTAGCACTGTGTTATTTACAGACATAGAAAAAAACACCGTGTGATTAACAGAAATCCTTTATTAGCCAGGATTAACATTGTGTTACTGACATGATTAACACTTTGTAATTGACGGCCATCTCAAAGTCGTGTAATATCAATACATTATACTTCCAACGAATAAACAATGTGGTAATCGTATATGATAAAACGTACATTTCCATGTTACCTGAACTAAGATATCACGATAGCCTCCCTTACCCACAGATAGCCCTGTCATGTTACATCCCTTTTTACGACACGATACTTCGTGCGTGTTTGGCACAGTTTGTTTAGCACTCCTCCCGGTGAATCAAATTACAACCAAATGTATTTTGTTAATGGCGTTAGAGTTTTACGGTTTGTTCCTTAGGGGTTTCACACCTTCACCATACCTGCGAGCAACACACTATTGATTAACTATCAACGTCATCCTATTTTTTTCGTTTCGATTTTTTTTTATTTTGTATGAAAAATTAAATAATATCTCAGTACATTTCTGTAATTTCCTTGTCAAGTGCTCTCACGCGTGTAACTTTACGAAGACATGTTGCCATTCCCTTACATATAACAATAACGGTGACCTCATTACCGAACTCCATGGCATTTAGCTTCAGTATGACAATAACGATGACCTCATAATAAAACGCTATGGCATTTAGCTTAAGTATGAAGGTGACCTCACTACCAAACTCTCTTATAGCACAAGCACATAAATAACTCAATGTCAAACAATTCTTTCATCGGAAGTAACATGTTTACCTCCCCTTCTTTTTGGGTAACAAAACGCTTAGTTCGTTGTCTCTAGTAAGAGGCACGGCATAAACATCAGAGTATGACCCCTCACTACCTTCCTATTAGTCGCATTGTACGATCATACAGTGGAACACAGTTGGCGAGTTTCCCTTCCAAAAGTGCTGAGGAATAAATTCTGTTGACAAATACACTGTCTAGTCTGGGTATTCTACCGAAAGTACTTCAATCTGCGCTGCCACATGTGGTACAAATAAACCGTTCCCATTCAAGATAACTGGTAAACGATATTTTTCCTTTTCTATTTGTGTCTTCTTGGTTTGTTGTTGTTTCGTACCCGTTTAAAGCGTTCTGACCTTCCCCCTGTGTATTGCCGTTGTAATAAACTTTCTGTTTTGCTTTTCTGATTTTACCACTACTTGTTTACATTCATTTTTCGCTATCTATTTCACTTTCTATTATTGGTTAAGTCTGATAAGCATGTCTACTAAAAAGTAAACAATGGAATGTATTGTAGATTTAGTGGCTAGCATTTTCATGCATTTAATTGGTAAAACATTATATCAAGTTTTGGTTTGACATTGTTGAAAGTACGTCAGATGTCACAATGCTCATATATTGTTAAAATTAAAAGATAAGCTATTATTATACCTAGTGATTTAGATCTTACAATATGAAAACACATGATTTTAATAAATGATAAAACGAGTATGACGTACATAGCTGAAATACATGTATGAGTAATAAAAAAAAAAATATAAAAAATTTGCATAGTAAATCGGTATGAAATGAAAAACTCTCATATCTCTATTCTATCATTAAATCGATATTCGATGTTTTGATTGATTTTCCATTCGTCAGGTAAAAATGAATCTTAATAAGATATGTAGTCTCACTCCTATCCTCTAGGGATTAATATGTATTCTAATTGATTTAAAGCTCAGATTTAGGGTCGTTTATTCCTATGTCATAGCTTCAACTAGTGCCACAATATCAAATTTTGATATCAATTCACCTTTGGGGGCCATGGGAAGGGCAATCATGGAAGAGGTAATACAATACTTGGAAAACAATTAAGGCGTAGATTTTAATAGATATTACCCACACAAAGCCATTAAAAACATATTCACCCTTCACGTGCTGTATTTAGCACCTCCAATTTAATTAGACTAATTGACTACTTGTACCCTTTCGTAGGTAACACAAGGAGGCTTTTTATTATTGTTGACTATAAAACAATATCGCATTCTGGTGATAAAACGTATTTTTGACCTTTATGTTGCACGTTGATGGTATTTGACGAGAACGTCCTTGAAGTAAGTGCCTAATATGTTACTCGAAACACTTGCACTTTAGCATACGGGAGTTCACCAAGGATTTGCCATATCAGTATTAAACCTATAATTATTTGTTTATCTCGTATGGATCTTTCTCTTATCATTTACCGTTAGCACATTTCAAAGTCTATTTCATTTAACGATAGTTGTCGTTCGAACAGAAAGAGTTTGTTTGTTAATTGATGTAACAATATGAAGCGTATTGTGTTCTACCGCTGTGGTGTTTGCTTCTGTCTGAACTTAATTAGTTAAGATCACGAACATAATGTATAAAGAATATGTCAAAGTTTAGAAACATACGTCAAACGCCTACATAAATTTATATAGAACTCACATTGACCAATAAACGGTGGTGATGATAAGTTCACAGGCATCGTTTTTATGTATATGGCAGG
>NW_018485365.1:0-4944 GCF_002113885.1 Mizuhopecten yessoensis
AAATATGTTGCATTTTTTTTAATGTGCGTGCTCCAGAGAATATCTAAAATGTCTTTTACACACATCTAAGAAACCCTCCAACAACTCATCCCTGCACATCTAATAGATTCCTCAAGTAGATTTTAAACACTTAATGGGTCCTGTAGGTAAGTGAGTTGACCTCTAATAGCTTAATTCCTCTTTTTGTTCAAAGAATTCTGAAGAACAACCGGGTAAAGTCATTTAAACAATACATTCTCATTTGAACAATTAGTTTTTTTCGGTTGTATAATTGTGTTCAATTGATTTCGTTTGTGGCATGTGTTGAAGTGTCCTGACCATATTTTATGTGGCGTAAGTTTGTTTTGAAGCTAATTGAGTGTGTTAATTAGCCCCTATATTAGTTTTATCTTTCCTCTATGTCTCCCAAGCCTATGGTTAAGTTAATGGACTGTAAAACATTAACCAGTACAAATGTTATCGACTGACAATCTAACGACCAGGTCACCACCGTAAGGTCATACTGATAATACCTAAATATACTTAAAAACATACTTTTTATAATATAGAACTCTCCTGTAAAATAGACCACCATAAATTAAGCCAGCAAGATATCTATCTTAATATATAGGGGTCCATTTATGTCAACCGGCATATTCATATTCATGTAGACTAAGAGAAAAATCCAGACACATATCCTCACAAAATCTGTACGAAACCTTCCTAAATACTCTTCAGACTGTAACACACCTTCCTAGAATACTTATCACTCTTCATCGGGCCGTATTACTTCCTAAAAACCATTTGTCGACCGGTTGTAAGATTATATACTTTCCTAAATACGGTGCCCTTCATCAACAGGTTGTAAAATACTCTCATGTAAATCATGCAGCAAAATCACAAAAACAAGTAAACTATTGAGAACAATCCAAAGTCCCCACCCTTTGACAAACACGGCAATGGTATAGAAAATGAACGAAGGGCTACAACTCTGTATATAGCAGGGCAGGAATCCCAATTTTAGTTAGCAACACTCTGTCATCCCATTAAGTACTAACTTAGATGGCACAGTGTAAACCTCTAGTCCCTGTTAGTGATACTTATCGACTATATAAGGGACTAACAACAGAGCCATGAAATTAATGCTTACTCTAAATTACTTCTTTGTATTTATTTTTGCAAACTAACCTTCCCATATTTATTTAGATAATTACTATCATTGCATATTGCTAAATGCTCATGTTGTTTAAACGATCAATGCTATATGAGAATTCATGAAAAATTAAATACCACATGAAATCTATAATCTATATAAACTATCCTGTCCAATATATCCTATAATACAACCTATGTCTGGTATAGTATAGCTAGATATGGATGGGGTCATGTAGTTTACAGTTATACGAGTGTTAGTTGAAATTTACACTTCCTGTTCCTATTGATACGCACCATAACATTACAAGATTGGAGCATGTCCTTCGGATCGTCACGCAATACGTGGGAGTATCAATTTCTGTACATGTTCTCGAATATTGAAGTCATTCGATTACCACTCCACGGCTGTCATGATTACACCATCACGCCTTATATTACCTACAACAGAGAACATAGGGAAATGTCATTAGACAACACGGTAAATATTAATTTATCTGACTCATGCAACATCCTGCAACCGAAAACTGAAAAATAACTATGATAACCATATAAGGCAACAGTTATAAATTATAAGTGGTCAGGTGGCACAGTGGATTATGGATAGCGCACCTGCTTTTAACCAATGTGACTGGGGTTCGATTCCCTGATCGGATGTGAAAAGGTATGGGGTCACCGACCATGTAGGTTTTCTCCGGTTTCCTCCCACATTAAGACCTCCGCACACTAACATACAGGCCAACAAGAGTGATTAATATAAGTTGAAATGGCTTGTTTCATAATTGTTTTAAAATATATTATAGCTTTTATATAATGATAAGAAATACGTTTGTGATAATACTGAGTTAAATGATAACTGGTCCATTGTATCCAAGTGTTACCTATATACTGCTGGTACAATAACTAGTGATATTTAAACAGCCAGACGCAAAACCTTCCTCTATCTTTGTATAATAATTCAAGTCTGGTTTATCAACTTGCATATAAACCAATGGACTCCAGAAACAATATTTGAAATCATAATGAGATTTTAAAGATGAACATTTCTTTGATAACAGCATTTTTAATATGTTCCGGATAAATGCTGTCTTTGTGTACATTGAACATACCAAAATGACAGGTCCCGTGTGTTACCCTGGTGTATAACCTACCCAATTCATCATTTCTTGATCTAGATACACTTCATTCCCTTCCATTCTAGGGTAAAACATGACCTATAAATCATGGACACCCCTTTGTGGACATTATACCACAGATACTCCCTATACAAGACACCTTCAGGCTTCAGGTGTTTTGACCCCCTTATGGTCCCCAATACATAGAGGTATAGCATGGTGTTCCATTGGCGCTAGCTACTCCAGTATCAGCAATGATTTGGTTATTACACGATACCATGTAACCCTCCCAAACCTATACATTGTGATAATGTACCGTTTCCAGCTGATAAGGCTGGCTATTTATAGGAACCTTTTAGGTTTTTACTAATCGACCCATCAAGTCATACAAATGTATTCTATAGAACACCACAGCTTTACACCCCCCTACAAGTTTTCTAAAATCAATGACTTCAAAATCAATATAAACTGTTGTAGTCCTTATATAACAACATGACAGCATTGCCTGGAAATGTTTTGCGTAATGCGTATATACTGCTGGTACAACAACTAGTGATATTTAAATGGCCAGACACAAAGCCTTCCTCTATCTTTGTATAATAATTGAAGTCTGCACGTTTATCAACTTGAATATAAACCAATGGACTCCAGAAACAATATTTTTTTCTAGATTTTCATCTATAAGGGTTATATTTTTTTTACAAATTCGTTCAGCTGTTTCTTTATTTAGACATATTGTGTTGTTCTTATTAAAAACAAATAGTGATTTAAATCGTAAAAAAGCTGTATATAATGCTATATATACCAAGTCCTTGAATACGAGTCGAGTCAAGTTGTCCGTTTAATATGTTGACAAGAAGAGAACTTTTTAGTGACTCATTTTCAGTTAAGTTTTTCTTCTTGACAAACATTCACATGATGCTGAAAAGTGTTGAATATAAGTATATAACAACTGTACATTGAAATTGAAATTTGAATTCCCTCTAAGTACACTCTATGGGAATACACAAATGTATCTTCCTGTGTCTTCAAAGAAAATCATTTAACACTTAACAAAAAGCACATTTCAATACTCAAATCAAACTTTGGTGTGATCAGGACCAAAATGTGTCAGTCTCTCCAGAGATAACTGTTAACAATGCAGTAACTACTGTTTTCCTAACCAGCTCATAAAAAAACTGTTGGACTTGACAAGAATTTCTGAAAGTAAAACAATCTGCTGCAGTTGCTTTCGCCAGCATTTTTTACAACAGACATGATAAAGTTTATATAAGTGTGCATTCTTTGTGGCTTCATGACTGTCAAAAGGCGACCAGATGGTTCTTGGGGTAGATAAAAGACCCACCAAATATCACATCTCGTTAACTCGTCTAGCTTTGATCCTGATAATGACATCTGTACAGAGATTTGTAGTTGTTGCCTCACTAACAAACTACTGTTTATGTCACCCTAAATAGATGCATGAATACTTGTTAACTGAACCCTCCGACAGTGTCAACAGATAAACAGAGAGGTCAACAAAACACACAGATACCAGGCTGATTACATAAAAACTTGTGCAATGATATGACCTTTGTGACCTACAAAATACAAGATACCCCAAGCTGATTATGTAAAACCTTGTGTAATGATCAGAGACAGCTCAATAATGGCGTAAAATGAAACTCCACTACACTATTGGTTCAGCGAGTACCTTGTACTTTTCTGGTCAATTGAATACCTTGTGGCCCCCCCTTGATGAAATCTATACAAATGTATCGGCAAATAAAAACATCTAACGGAATTCAAGATTCTATTATGATTGCAATTGTCTGCTGTGATCTTTGACCATACAGTATCCTATAAAACTCAGACATTTAAATTGACGAAACCTTTATTGACAAGGCATAAACAGTGTCTTTCTCGTGCACTTTTGTCAATCTGGCAGGGTAGAATTCCTGACATTCAGAAATTCCTGTAGCAGATTGAATGTCAAAGTTTACATATATAACCTATCCTGTAAATGTCCGCAGCCAATCAACTTGGTAAACAATGAAATTTAAATATAATGAGACATCATCAAATTAGCATTTTATCCTGTGATGTAGTACTTGCATAATACATATTGAGTGAGTTCACACCCTTATCATCATGTGTGTACATAATTAGGTTAATTATGATACATGTGCAGAATAAATTACCACACTGTGTCAGGATTAGCATGTAACTAATACACATTACAGTCTCCAGACTAAACTTATACCATAGTGTTTCATCTACTTAAAGGTTTACAACAGCCTGTTCTTCATCAATTATTAAAATATAGCATTACATGTATTTTTATTATTTTTTTATCAAAGTGGAGAGATATTCTTCGTTTTTTTCTTTTGTGGGAGTGGGGAATAGAGACCATTTTTCTCGAGGAAGCAGCCTGTTTTTGGCTGTAAAACTAGGCAAAAACAAAAATTCATTGCCGTAAACAAGGTCTGGTCGTGCGACATTGTTCGAGTTATCACCACGTCCCATGTTTTATGTAATGTAATTAATACGGATGGCGTTACCTTCTGAGGACCATATTAGCTGTTAACAACGGGTATTCAACTCAAACATAGTTTGAAACTTTTAGAACAGAAGGAATATTTGACTCTATCTGTTCGCAACAGAAGGAATATTTAGGAATATTTGACTCTATCTGTTCCCAACAGAAGGAATATTTGAC
>NW_018485366.1:0-4944 GCF_002113885.1 Mizuhopecten yessoensis
AAACTGGTCTCTCAGGGAATATTACCTTATCAAACTGGTCTCTCAATGTCTTTACGATGGCTGTGACATTATCCATTTTTGTGAGTAGCGAGTCCAGTGCTTTAGAATCTGCTTCAGTTCTGTTCATCAGCTCCATATCCACAATCTACAAAACAGTTATCATTGGGTATTATTATTAAATATAAAATATGTGAATGCTAGTCCATAGAATGAAAAAACACCACAATTTGACTTCCTAAAAAAAATAATGCAATCCTTGATTGCAAAACTAACAGGTAAAACTATACAAAAAAGCAAATATATATATAATAATAAAACATTGGTTTGTTGTTTTTGTTTAACAACTGCGACCCTGTGGTGAAGGGCTAGTGATCATAGACAGTCAGATGCCTTAGCCACTTTGCCACCGTGGCCCCATTTTGGTAAAACAATTGTCAGATTTCTCTTTTTTCTCTTAAGATTTTTTATATCTCCTTATATTTTAGTGTCAAGATTTATTTTTCAAAACAACTTAGATAATGTAATACAGGCAACTCATGAAGTAACTAAAAGATGATATAACTCTTAATCAGGTCAAGAACAAGTTTCATTTTAACTCATAATCTGTGAACCAAAAAATCGAGCAGTCGTGGGGGGTGAAGCGAATAGAGCTACCACCTCCTACAACACGTACCATCTGGTGTACTATGTCGTGAACTTTAGCCTCCATTTGATCCATGAACTCCTCATTCATCCCTTCATTGTTTCCCCCTTCTCTGCCACCAGGGGCAGGTGTGCCTCCACTCATTACAAAATCAGGATCACTCGTCTTCTGCATTTTCATCTTCAGGAAGCTGGTAGCATTCTCCATGAACTTTGTCTGAGGAAAACATTGGGACAATAGAAGACATTTAGTCAAACATAATTGTTTTTCAACAATGGAGTCTATAAAACATACAAAGATGTTTCCTCAGTTAGTGGGTAAAAATCTTAGGATGACTATAGACTGACAACCGTTTAGCAAGAGTTCACATCTAGATATACAGTTTATCTGGTCTACGGGAGATTTATGTTGCAAGAATGAACAAGTGAGTGTCAAAATTGCTATTTAAAGGTATTTTGTAATGCTGAAAACTCTTTCGATGACCGTAGGCTGACAAACCTTGAGCACGAGTACACAACTTGATTGTAACTTAAAAGTTTGTGGGAAGAGTGATGACTAGCACGACCATGTTGTACAATTTACCTGTCTTTGTAAGAAGTCCTGCTGGAGATGGTCCATCTTACTCCACAAGGAACTGTTCACAAAGGCCAACGTCTGGCTCATAGTTTCGAATTTCTGGAACAGAATTGTCAAATTAGTAAACAATGTAGATTGAAACAAGAAGTGCAGATGGCCTGTGGGCTAACCTGGATGTTTAAGTCATCATAGCAAAATATTCAGAAAAGCTGATCAGTCAGATCACCTGTGCTTACTGCCTCATTTCAATACTGTCACATAATAGCATAATCAACGCTATTTTGAACAGGGCTTTCCCGTACAATTTGATTGGTGAAACTGGACATTTGGAACAGGCTACGAATATATATTGAGATACCAAGGAAACATAATTGCCAGTGCAGGCAACATAAATAATTGCCAGTGCAGACAACATAAATAATTGCCAGTGCAGGCAACACGTGCATTCAATAACTGAAATGTTGTTTTTAATGGTATGTCCTTATAAAGGCTTGCTTTATAACCCTAGGGACTAAGTCCCAATGGTGGGGCCTGATCCCAATGCTAGTCCTGGTAGCACAAGTGTTTATCTCTGTACCTTCAACAAGCAGTTATATGGGGTGGAGATCTTGACAGTTTCCATGTTATGATTGATGTATAGGGTTTAACGTCCTATCAACAGCTAAGGTCATTTAAGGACATCTTATGACCCGGGGATTCAGTCTCCATTGGCATGACTAAACCCCTGAGCTAATTTGTCTTTAAAGGAAATTTTATTCAACCAATACACAAAGACATATTTTGAGAATGTATAAAAGAACACTTTATAAGAATAGACATGTTTTATAAGAGTAATGCTGATTGTGTTTCATCCACTGATTACAGGTATTCTTACATCCAATGTGTCTTCGCGAAAGTTTTGGTCAACGCTGGAAGAGTCCCCAGGCGAGGAGGTGGGCACCGACTCACTCATCTGTATTGTACAAACAGAAACATTGTTAGATCTGTTATCTATATTTGTGACTGTAATTTTTTGGTCTGGAAATGGTAACCAACATGTCTGACAATGACAGAAATACCCAAAATATTGAATTTATTTGTGTTTCAAATTACAGAAATAAAGGACAAGATTATTAAAGCAGGTAAAGTACCTAAGGGATCAATCAACAAATTGTAGCAAACAGATTGTTTCAAAACCTATCCACCTACCGATTCTGTTATTGTTTTTAGCTCTGTCTCAGTGCTTTTCTTGAATTCCAACAAATCATTTATTGTGGTCTGCATGGATTTCACGTTCACTCCCAGCTTCGCTGCAGTCTGTAAGGCCAAATATTACAGTGAGAAGTTATCAGATTTACAATGTTATATCAAAATATGGTTCATATTAAATCATATATTTTCTACATTTGTCAAATGTTTGAATAAGATATAATATTTCAATCCTGTGCAGTTAGTTTAGATAATTATGAAATAAATTAAGAATAAACTAGTTTTGCTTGAAATATGTAATGTACAATAAAATATTATCTACATGAGATGTATAACTACAGTACTAAATCACCTATTTACATTAATCTAGTGTAGATAGAGGTGATGAACTATCAACAAAGCCAGTTATTTTCACAGGAGTGTTATTTTCGCTAGTTAGCACGTAATACATTATCGTAAAACTGTATTTACAAATGTAAGATGCCACACAGAATACATGTACATGATTGTAAAACTATCCATAAGATGCCAGAGAAAGTTGCTTACAGATATCACCACTGGAACCTTCATTGCTATCTGCTTTATTTCTGGAGCTGCTTTCAGCCCTTCTTGTAAAGAATCTGTTGTCATGGACAACTGGTGGATCTGAAAATAGCACAGGAAGACAACATATGCCTGAAGTAAGTATGACGAAATATTGCATATCAAAATTTATGATTACGAATAATAGTAAAGGCGGGTCTATACAAAGGAAAACTTAGCTCTCAATCACCAGAGCAAGTGAGGGAGCTAACAATGGGTATATTTCATTTAACAATTTTCACTATGATAGCATTTCAATAAAAATATTGAAAATTTATCAAAAAAATATCTACAACATTATCTAGACTAATGTCCGAAGCTAAAAGATTCAATATTTTTTTGGAAAATATAGGTTTAGATATGTTGGTCAAAATCTTCCTATGAGCTAGTAGTTTGAATATGAAATTGTCCATCCTTGTACCGTTTGTAATTTATATTATTAATTTAAGGTAAATAATGTTACATAATCAGTCAAAAATTCATATGTACAGTATATCTAACTCAACTGCATATACAGTATGTACATGGCTATTGTGTCCTGATTATGTAGGATGTAGAAACATAGTCCTCATAATTACATATTCAGTTTGAAATAATTTTACATATACATATTTATTTAAATATGCCAACTGATACTTTAATAACAAAAAGGTTGGTACCTTATTTGTTATGTTGGTCAGCCTCTGGTTCATGCGGTCCCTCTGAGTATCCCCGCCAGACTTGACGCCCTGGATTGTCTGGTTGACAATCTGTACCTTGTTACGTAGATCTTGATAATCTCCCAAACCATTTTGGTTTCTTGATTCAACTAAAATTCGCAACATATGCATACATGTTATTAATACAGAATTTATATTAAATATGTATACCATTGTATCGAAAGAAGAATGCATCAATTAATATATATGCAATGAACCATTGGCCAAAATAAGTAGCCTCAGGCAAATTTGTGAAAGTCGAAACCCCAGCTGCTTACAGAATACAGACATGCATGATTTAGATAAACTCTGTTGTGGAGATTTACTGTACGTATTTATACCGGTACGGATAATTATGTGTATTTGCAAAAGCTATTAGGCATGTGCACACCAATTTGGTTGAAGCTGAAATTTTATTTGGGCAGTTTAATATTACATGGAACAAATTAGCCAATTACAGCATTGTAACCTCATCAATTGTGTGTAAATATTTATGGATCAAATTCACGATAGATCTTAGCCCGAGACATGTCAATATGTATAACAAATTTCATTGAAATTGACCCGTCAGGGCAGTTATAGAACCTGAACAAATTTGCTAATCAGAATGTATAAATTGCGTCAATTGTGTGTAAATATGCATGCATCCAATTACAACTGAACTCGGCCTTAAACATGTTACTATATGTATACAAACCAAATGTCATTGAAATTGGCCCATCTATAAATATTGGCTCATCTATAAATATTGGCCCATCTATAAATATTGGCTCATCTATAAATATAAATATTGGCTCATCTATAAATATTGGCTCATCTATAAATAAGGCAGTCATATTAAATAAACTAAAATATTACAGATTAAAAGACCCAAATTCATATTCCTAATTTTCTTTACAAAGTGTCGGACAAAAATCGTACAAAACTGCGTAACTCTATCATCTGTTTGCTTTCGTTTATTGCAAGTTATGGAAGGTGAGATATGAAATGATTGTCATGCACATTGGTATATATATAGTTTGGGTTGTAGAACATCAATGTATTGATATTCAGACAATGATCGTATTCCTTAGTTGTTTAACAATATGTATTGATAGGGAAATGTGAGATAGTAATCATTAATATTGGTTGTACATGTAATAGGAGTTGTTGGATATAGTGTATTGGTGAATGGTTGTTGTAAGGTAGCAGTATATATACAGTAGCATAATTTAACATAGTTTAATTTTCAGACAGGTTTTAAGACAAAGAGTTCTA
>NW_018485367.1:0-4948 GCF_002113885.1 Mizuhopecten yessoensis
TAACACATACAGATAACTAATACTATATATAGCTATATGACATATATATATAGCTACAGCCAGACAAGGTCTAACCTTTCAGGCTTAGGTTTTCATCATGGAGTGAATGGTCCTCAAGTTTATGTAACAAACCTATCACCATGAATAAAAAAACATGAAGTTTATCTTCCTGCAATTTTTTTATTTCTTAAAATGTGACTTTCCTTTCTTCGTGTAAATCAACTTTATAGAACAGAGTGCAGACCATTAACAGTGCCTCTATTATTTGTTTATAAGTGAGAACATCCGGTATACTAAGGATTAACTTTTACATTTTGTATATGATTAATAATGACCACAAAACAAATTACCGGGTTGGTGCACTTGCTCTTATCTAAATTGTGTTTTAAAATAATATTTAAAGTTAAATTCAGACATATTTCGACAACGCTTTTGAGTTCATCACGCATTAAAGTATATAATATATCAGATGTACTGCCGTCCTTGATAATCTAGGCTAACAGTTCAACATACGATAGCAAGCCTTGTTTTAAATCATACAATTTAAGATTTCTGCCATAATTAAGAGTGAAAACACTGTCCAGAAATCTTAGAAGATTGGTGTCTGTCGTAACGTTTTGTTTTGTTGTTGTTATTTTTTTTAAAGGGAAATAGGAAGAACAATAATAATTGTGGGTCTTTTTTCTCTACAAAGCAGAGAAGGAAAAATCAGTTGTTGCAGGCTTTTCAAATAAGTCTCCTTATAGATTTATGCAGGGGTCTGTATTGTTTTTCTCCGAAACTGCAGGGGATCATGGGTTCGGTAATCTAAATTCTTCAAATATATTAATCAAGGTTAACGATATAGCATGTTTATAGTTTTAATCAAAAGAAAGTTACATAATTAAAATGAGTTTGATTAATGAGGTCGTATTCATTACAATTTGCATCACCGTTTCGATACACCGAGTTGTGATGCTATATTGCGGGTTGAGGGGTATTGCATTTGTGAAGGTGATCATGACTTCATGAAAGCATTGTGGTCCTTACATGCTTCTGGCTGTTTATCCTCAGTTTTTGCTGTTGTGTGGAGTGGTAGGAGGCCAGGAACTAGCTGCTTTCAGACAACTAGACATGTCACCAGATGACATGTACAGTCTGGAACAGTACACCAACTTAACCCTTGACGAGATTCTCACGGCAGCAAACGGAGGCATGAACGGTAGTTTACATATTTATTATAAATCAACACAATAAGGAATTAGAATATCGAACGGTATTTAAAGATTCATTAATTTTCTGTGTATAGCTAACTTTCAATCAAGAAAATAATTTCATCTAGGAACATACGGCAATTCATTCATGTATGTATTTAATGTATACCTAATCAATAAGCAATATATAGTGTTCCACGGTAGAAAAGGATATATGGTAGGTGTTTAGTCAGACACCAGAAGTCGATGGTCAATAAGTAAATCCCTAGTATTATTTATTTCAA
The DNA here is from genome assembly GCF_002113885.1 of Mizuhopecten yessoensis. Classification (NCBI taxonomy): domain Eukaryota; kingdom Metazoa; phylum Mollusca; class Bivalvia; order Pectinida; family Pectinidae; genus Mizuhopecten; species Mizuhopecten yessoensis. The sequence goes on from NW_018485367.1 coordinate 1,478, forward strand.
GGGATATAGCAAATTCAATGGTCTCCCCATTGTACATTAATATCATAACAAATACAAATTTTAACTTCTTGCAGCAAGCAATTTGATAAGCAAACCATTTATTCATCAACACAAGTTTTTTTTATAAACCACTGCCTACACGGTAAAAATAATGAATTGAAAACCTCAACAGTAAATTGCGAATTCTGTCACTTATAGTGATAAGCCCTTTTAGCGTGAAATTGATGCATTTCTCATCACTCTAGGTACTGTTAATGAGAAACGTCTTCATCGCCATTTTTGTTATCATGTTTTAACAGAGCAAATAACCAGAAAGAAGTACGGAATTTATAACCCAAAGCATTTTAGAAACTTCCTAATTGAAATAACTGTTACACCTATTGCACTATGCGACAGTTTATCATATATTATGATATAAAGTATCAACGTAATTACAATGCCTTTAATTACGGAGGAAGGGGTCACCTCCCCTGTTTATAAATATATATATATAGTTTGTCCTATAACTATAGAATTTTACAGGAATGTTGTATCTTGAAACTGCACTAATTCTTAGGATGTAAAATGTGTTCCACCAGAGAGAAGTGACATATTTTACATCTTATGGAAAAGGCTGATCGATATTAACATTAAGACATCATACATTGACTTATCATGATCAAAAGAACAACGGGCCATATTGTTCCTCTCAATAATGTATTTTAATACAACAATTATGCTTATACATACCTTCGTTTATGCATTGCCGGTAACCCATCGCAATCTCATTCCATACGTTCAACTAAAGGGTCTCATACGATCGAATGTGAATAACGGACCATGATACATAACCATGTACACATTTTGTACGTTGTAGACATCTTTTATAGAAATGGTTACATAACTTAATTTACAATTCATACATTTTTTATCGAGATATGAAATTTGGCAAAAGAAAAAAAGCTATAAAAGTCGAAATTTGCATCAAAAAAAATCTTTTTGCTTTACATCTCTGAACCACATCACCTTTTCAAAGGAATTGCATATAAATATTCTAATTCATAATCAAATGTATTTTTCGGCACTTGTCTTTACAGAGTTAGTGGCCCCAAATATGATGTAATCTAAACTTCATGTCATATCTTTTACGCCTTCTAACAGTATCGATTCAGAAGATGGTTGGACCAAATGGCATGTTCCTGGCTGAGTTAGACATGCTGCTGACGGAAGAACAGTTTCGTAATATGTATCATCCGCCAGAATAGTGAGGCCAAATCCTAGTATTACTTCCCCGTCTTATCTTTGTGCATTGTAAGGTATACCATCGCTGTAGTTCGCATAGCCAATGCAATGTGTATGCTGTCCAAAAAAAAAAGGAATGAAAACATCATTACTGTACTTAACATTGCAGCGAAAATATGTTTATGTTGAATCAAATCATGCTGTTAATAATCTACCATATTTTCAAGGTAAACCCAAACTCTTGGATGAAATCCTTAGTCATATTTCTCATTTGTAATTATTCACGGATGCCGCAATAGATTGACGGGAAAGATGTTCATTTCACAAGTTTACTTTCGAAAAATGACATATATTTTTTGTTTTCGGAGGTTTACTTTGGTATTTGCTAGAGGTGGTTTCTATGTGTGATTAGACGACTTATTGATATGTAAGGCATAAGGGGACGGTTTCTTATAAACAAATATCAATACTCTCTATATGTTTTGGTCTTTTAGTGGAGATATCAAGACGATGCCGTATTTTGAACAGAAGAGAAAGAAACGAAAGGCAGTGAGACGAATAGACTTAAGATGGCCGAACGGAGAAGTACCGTTCTACCTGACTCCGGGCCATTTCAGTACGTGCATTTAAAATTATTATTTTGTTTAAACAAAGACAGTGGTGACCTCCTGAAAGTAATCTTCAACTCCTCTTTTTCGTTTTTATAATTTTGTTTCACATAAAAATATATTGCATTGGCCTATTCCCGAAAATTATGATTTGGCAAAGGGCTGAGCCGACATAAACAATATCTACAGGTACAATGTATATATACATACACACCCTGTTAAGAGATCTGACACAAGTTGCCCTGACGTTGGAAGTCGAATTTCCATCGCTATAGACCTCAGTGGTACGATGTTTTTAACAGCAACAAAATTGGCATTAAAATATCACATAGATTAACTCATATATTTTGCGAAATTGATGGCTTTATCACAGAGAGAAAATCTCCTTAACCGGAAGTTAAGTTGCTGCTGTGACCATTTCAAGTAAATGTACATGATCAACAAGTTTCTAATTTAGTTTAAGCTTTCTGCCCTCTTAAAACTCATCTTTAATGTGCTCAAGTTCCTATATACGTTTGAGATGTTTAAATATTGCATACATATATTTCTACTTTATTTTTACAGAGGCGAAGGAGAGATATCTGATTCGAGTTGCCATGCGCGAATGGGAGAAATACACATGTGTCCGTTTCCGGGAGGCAACGTCCGATGACGACAATTATATCCGGTTCCAAAACGGTGACGGGTTAGTCCAGATGAAAAATTAGTCAGATTTGTCAAAACGATATATAGTCACTGTATTCTATTGGGTCGCTTACGTTTCTGCAAAAAAATAATATCCAAGTGTCACACAGGGATATTTACTAATATGGACTACAGAATCGTCATCTGAATAAAGCACATAAAAGCATGTAGAAAAGTGCTTATGATTATTCATTCGTATATTCCTTGAACATCAATTATTTAGTTACATTTGAACGTTTTGTTTAATCGCTGTAATGGCGTGTTGATTTATCATGTTCATCGCCCAACAGCACTATCCTTTAATGTTCATCTGCATGTGATGAGTGGGTGATTAAAGTTCAATCAGCAGTTACATTGCCTATGGAACCAACAGCAATGCCATGCAGGGCTTAAAATAACCTTCCATGTGATTGTAGTTTACTTTTCTTTTGGACGACTTTTACTATAGCAGTTTATCCGTATAGGAAATGATTTGCCTAATTTGCTTTTCCTTTTAAATTTCATGTTTGCTTTCTCAGCACAAAAACAATGTGTTCGCGGTAGCAATGTGAAACATCATTATAGCGCAGCATGGATGCAAATACAATCAAAAAGCCATATCATGAAAAGCTCTCAGAATCAAAAGTAAAAACTTACATATGCGTCATCCTACTTTTAAAAAGAATTCCTCTAATGAAATACATATCGCTATCATAATCAAACTTGGAAATTCTTTGTCTTGTGATGATGCTAGGGAACAGCGGGATCATTAGAGCATGCGAGACCTCGGGATTCTCTAATGTACCTGAAATAATCGTTAATTGATTCTTAAGACATATGTCCGGTGTCTCCATTCCCAATATAAACATCAAAATACACAGAATATCAACAACAACCCTTAATTTACGATCGATATTCACCCACCTGGCAAAAGGCATATTCCGTCTTTGCGTATTGCAGTTATCTTCTCTTGTGAGCA
>NW_018485368.1:0-4959 GCF_002113885.1 Mizuhopecten yessoensis
AATTATACAATTTCGTTTAAATTATGAAAAGTCAATCATTTATTAAATGATACAAAAACAATTATCAAATGATTTAGGATGTTTCGTATATTAGTAACTTGAAAGAATTATGTAACAATTTAGAATTTTATAGAAACAATTGTATTGAAACTATTCATATCAATTTGTCTTTATTTTTACCGTGAGGCTATTTTTAATCATGTGATAAAATTACTAACATTGCAGTTATCCTCGTCTATCTTAACATCAACATGGCGGGGCTTAGCACCGTTTGGCTTGTTGGCCATGACATCAATGCCTTGGAAGGTTTCAAAGGAGGTGGTGGCGAGGTGTATATCGTGATTTAGACACTTGTATGTAATAGTTTGTCGTGCTTCCTCACTGGCCAATTGTAAACTACTGAGCTGCGTATTATCGGCTTTGTAATAGAACTGGAAATAAACATAGAAAAAGAAAAGAATATCATACAGTCTATACTTTTTTTTATTGAAATTCAAAGTTATCCGTGTTCTTAATGCGAAAAGCTGAAATAACTGATCAACATTCAAACACTAGGTATACATGTATCCGTTTTCGATTTATGATAACCAAATGCATGAGAACTTTAATACAATCTAACCTGGTTCAAACACTTCATATGGTATTAACATGTGTAATAGAAGACAATAAAATTCAATCGAAAATGAATGTTGGTTAATTTTTTATGTTTTGATTTGTTCTAAGATCATCCGACATATGTTGAAAGGAATGACGAGAATCATTGTTGATATAAATTGATTTGCTTACCTCTTTTATGCTATCAATGAATGATTCAACGGTATCCCATGTTAACTGTAATAGCAATATATGAATAAGATAAAATCAAATCTCGGAGGATTCAACAACCATTGCTGTTTATTTTTTGCACCATTAGATTTAGTATTTATCACTGCCGTAAATTACAGATATTGTATGTTTTTGCAAGTCACTTTGTGTTTTTATGATTCATTATGTAATAAAACACTGCTACTAAAACAAACATTTATTACTTAAAAAAACCCCACCATGATATAACAAAATGAACATACAGTTGCAGATATTATTATGTTGTAACAGGGAAAAACTTACGCTAGAAGGACAGTTTAAAAAATGGTTATATATATACCTCATTAATTCCCGGTGTTATACATGTCTCTCTCTCCTCAAACCTACAGTATGCTCTGATTGCGTTATTAATCTCCATACCATCGGGGTCGATCATGAAAAACCCTTGAAATACAAAATGAAAACAAATGAAAAATTATAAGCGATGAAGTGAATGTTTGAGATTAAGCTTGGTTTCTTCAATGTCCACATACGCAGAAGGAAACATGATTCGAACTAAAAAAATATAAAACTTGGTAAAATATAAGTCACGGAAATAATAAAACAAGATGGGATGGAAAGGTAGGCGTTTTATATAATACGTTCTCCAAATAAGAATCGGGAGTTATGACAACAAAACCACTAGTAAGCATAATAAAAAACGTCGATATTCATGTCGCATGAAAATAAAATATATCTTAATGAGACAATGTATATTTATAATGGAATACATTTGTTTAGACAGGTTTTGGTTAATTTGGGTCTGAATTAAGTGCCCGTTTGTCTATTCTAACCGTTTTTGAGTTGTGCTCTAGCCTCTTCAGTCTGAGTATCATATAATTGGGCGCAATCTCGGGCAGGTGCATCCTTGGATCCGTCTGGTACAACTAAACGGGAGATGGAATCCTGTAAGCTTGTCAGGAATTTCGATGGGAGTGCCTTCAAATCCGAAATACATAAAACATTATTTGCTTGTATAACGTCTAAACTATATTTTGTTGAAATGCTTCTGATTCACATTGATTTTGAAAAAATGTGATATTTTAGAACAGTTCTACAAAAATGGCCATCTATAACGTTCACAGTAAGATCATTTGCTTTTCTATTGCCAATTAATTGGTCTAAGTACTCGGATTATGTTTCTGGCTTCGTGAGGTTACTTACCATAAGAGCTTGATCGTACATCTGTAATGAAAGGTTTTCAATCAAAAGTTAAGCATATTCACTAGGGCATTTAATTATTAACATAATTTTTATCAAAATATTTCACAGGAAAAAAATAAAAGTTGAAACATGTTACAGACGGTTGTTTTGAAAACAATATTTCGTAGGAATTATAATAATAGATAAGTTCTTGATATTGTATTTTGATTGTTTCTTAACTTAAATAAACAACTTTCAGTTCACTTACCCAGTCACCTCCTTTAGATGATGTTTGTGGGCTTGGCCTTGCCATGGCGTATCCCTATAAATCGTAATTCAACAGTAACTTAATATACATAATTGCTTTAAGAAAACAAAATTGATTGATGTTAAGATGTTTTCCCATATTTTGTATTTATAACAATATCTATTCCAATATCTCATAGAATCATGTATTTTTTTCAACACGACAGAGAAACAATAATGAAACAGTTGTTTGAGTTAAAGTATTGTGCAAATATCATTAATAAACACGCAATACACAATCGACGGCTTTCGGATAAACCCTTTTTTACCTCTTTAATTTATTTATTTTATTTTAGCACTTAAATTAATCTCGTTTACTTTTATCTTTTTGCATCTAGATTTCTAGTTTTGATTTTGTTATTGTATGTTTATGATATGGCATGTTAGTTTTTATAAACTCTCCGTACTTACTGGAGGTCCTGGTGCTCCACGGGGTCCTTGTGGTCCAGCTGGACCCTGCAATATTGTAATTCGATGATGCAGAAAGGAAAAATATACTTATTTGTTTAATAAAACGTATACATGTACCAATTAATGAAAAAAAACATTTTTTGGATGCATTGAAAAAACACTCATTATCCGGGAATAGTATTTGGATATATACTCATATTGGACTAAAAACATAAGCATGTTACGTTACATTACTTCTATGTTAAGATTTTGGCAAAGTTCTTTTACATCAACTCTCAGTCAAACTCTCTTAAAATAGGGATTGAACCTTAGTTGGCAAACCAGTAGCGATTTCATTGTAGGGATTACAAATGAAGATGAACAAAAAATGTGTTCAAACACACTTATTTGAGTAACCTTTAAAAAAATGAAATTGTATAATTTGAGGTGCAATGTATATTTGTAGACTGTTTTATTACTCACGGAATCACCATCATTTCCGGATGGTCCTCGAGGTCCCTTTAAAAAGAAAAAAGAAATTGATTAAGCTGACTTTAATGCATCTTACCAAGGCATGTTAAATAAAGATTAAATTCTTCTTCAGCATATAAGTTAATTATGAATATCTCTCAGATTTTTCTTAGATCGATGTATCTGTTGTATCTTGTAAATTGTTCCTAAACAATCCGGGACGCTTGTATTTTCGAAAATATACAATTATAGTGAGGCGAAAAGTTTAGCTTCTGAAAAGATTCTACGTTATTCTTAGCCTTCAAATAGTTGTTCTATATTCGGTTTAATATTTACAACAGGAATACTTACCTGTGGTCCTGGTAATCCGACGGCACCTGGCTCTCCATCACGGCCACTAGATCCACGCTGTCCTGCGTTTCCCTAAAGATAAAATCAGAGTTACGTAACAAAGGTAGAAAATAAATCAACATTGATTTGCATTAAGTTTTGTTTCTTTTTTGTAAACACGTTTTTCTTTTCCCAAAATTATTGTAAATCCTTTAATTTTTACTCGAATCAACAACAGAAGGCAATACTGACTTTAGCACATAAAACATCTATAGAGTATTACTGTATTTACAACCCTTGCGTTGTTACTGTCAATGATTATCTTTGATAATGTAGAACAGAATACACAATAGTGTTCGGTATATCATTAGCATCTAACATTTAGAACGAGCGGTTATTTGAATAATTCATTGTATAGCAAGCGTATATAAAGTCCAAACCTATCATAATTTGGTAATGCTATAATTAGAACAAGTTTTGCATTTAAAGATATCTTAAGTTCTGCTTAAAGAACCATACTGACATGATTGTATTCATTGAGATAATAAGCAACTGTTTCAATAATTAGTTTATAAAATACGAATAAACCAACCACGACATCAGGTTATGTTTTATTTCATTTTTTTACTGTAATGTATTTTTGATAGTATATTATATAACAAATTTAATTTGAAAGGTGATGCCAATGTAGAGGCCAACAGTTAGTTCCTTATCGCATAGAAATTATTTGTTTATTTGTATTTACGTTTTCAGCACCTATCGCATTCTTTAACGTGCTAAGTCATCAATTATAAAATTATACTTACTGGTTGTCCTGGGGGTCCTGGAGGTCCAGCATGTCCCATATCACCTGGATTTCCCTATCCGACAAAAATATAACTTCAGTAAAATATGTGTATCGAAAATATTTATCATTAATAGCCAGGGTAACATAATAGTTCATCGGTGAATGAACGGGTTTGAATACGTATAATCAATAGTAATTTAAAACAGTAGAAGCCGAATTCAACAGATGAATACACAGATGAATAAATATCAAGGCATATGTGTAGTTTTGAGTAATGTTAAACTTTGTAGCACTTTTTTTCGCGCTTGTAACAATTTTGGCTGGATTTTTAGTTTCACTTTTCCATAGATAGCCAAATATTGCAACTCCAAAAAGGTAACAATCAAATAGCATATAAACATACCTGTGGTCCAGGAAGTCCCTGTCCACCTGGCAGACCTGGCCATCCCTTATCTCCCTACACAGAAAACATCACTGGATTAAAGTACTATACTTGGATTGCATACATGTTAGTATTCGACCAATTTGATATTGACGGAATAAATTTCGTGACATTTAGTATGCTAAAATATTACTGAAAATCATATTTCATTTATAAATTATATATTTGCGATTGCGCTTGCGTTGAAAAAATATTGCCAGGTAATGTTAGTGAGAACTTGTTCATCAGATTATAGTTGTTATTTAAT
>NW_018485369.1:0-4961 GCF_002113885.1 Mizuhopecten yessoensis
GCAGTCGTTGGTTTCTATTAATAGCCAATGCTCATAATCAATCGATGAGGTATAAATTCAAATATTAATCGTCAGGTGATTTCGCTTGTTCTCTTTTTTTTAAGGAAAGTATGACTCAATCAATGAATAAGTGTCCCAGTTTCAGGACTCGTTACTTACAGCATGACTCAAAAAGGTTGGAGGGATTTGTCGTCTTATATAAATGAATGTGATTCCAGACTGACTGATTAAAATTCACAATAATACTGTATCATTTCAAAATGAAACTGTTGAAACTCATATTGTGTAATCAAAAACATAAATTATAACAAATCATAAAAAGTCATTCACTCATATACTGAATGTTCCCGATTGTCCTTAAAACAACCTATTATTGGGAATTTCAATGCTATAAAAGAGCAAAAAAATTACACACATACACACCTAGGAATACCAACACACACACATAAACCAGAACATATTTTCTTGTTTACGGAAAGTGCCGACGATTCCCGGGGTTAGTATTCGCGAGACATTGTGTATTTGAACTCTTTGTCGACTCACAACCGAATATAAACGAAACTGTTAATCTCATGAACAAAATTAAAAAAAAATTAATCTAGGATTTTCGGTAAAGCTGTTGTAATTTTTTAAAACAACAACCTCACTTTGATGCCTGTCCGGAACTAATATACCGAAGATACTAATAAATGAGAATAATAATTCAGATATATATTTACTGACCGAATCCCTTTGCTATGCATATGCTAGATTATTCTTTTTATTGTGGGTATTTTTTTAAGCTGAAGATTTCCCTTGAAAACACGAAAAACTATTCAATCTATCTTTATTTGTTCGAAAATAGAAAGTGTTTTCCATTCCATTTCCATCGTTTTAAATAATACGAAATCTGGGGTGCTTTTCCTTGACCGGAAAATGCCGGAAAATGCCGGAAAAGTATATCATCTATGAAACAAACCTAAAAACAAAAATTTAAAAAAAATCTAGAGTCCTCAATCAATTTAGGATAAAACTATATAAATCTACGCATGCGCATACGAAATCTTAACTGGCCCGATGTATCCCATACATCACGTGACATTAACAAAAACACAATCTATCAAAATAGTCATACCATACAAGAACATGAATATAAATATCTATCTTACACATAATTATGTCATCTTAAAATAGGGGACGCAGAGGATGTGTATGACATCCAGATTGATTAAATAAATTTAATAATCATCGAAAACTTTCATTTTAGTCAAAAAAATTCAAATCTCTATATAATAGTTATTTGGAGTTTTTTCTCAAATAATTTTAAGAGGAAGAAACCTTTCTGTGAAAGGCGTCCAGGACATTTTGTGGATAAATTCCGGTAATGTATTATTCAAATACTAATCGCTATCTTAAGTTTTCGACAAAATATTTGTATACCTTTTACAATCACACAGTTTGTTATCGGGATTAGTTGCAGAGTTCGCTCAGCCTTGTGATCACAATGCGATCACCGAGTGCGATTTTGATAGTTTTATTCATTGATTATAGCGCTACCTGAGTACATTTTAACAGTAGAAATCATATCTAAGATGGAGTATGGTTTCAAAGCACCACACCTGGTATTGTATCTGGGTTTAAGTTTGTTAGATGTTTCAGTAAAAAATAGCAGTGAGTTGGTGTTAATCTAGCAACGATTTTGTATTTGTGGGTAATATATATCCATGTTTTACTTAAGCATTTCCCCTTGATTGGTCAATGCAGTTCGTTATGACTTTTTGTTTGACCAATGAAACTCCATTGTTTCAAATACAAATTAAAATATGCATTCTATCTCTGTATTATTTTGCTGAGATCATCAAAAACACCGGGAACTATTTCATATTATTACTCAGGTGACACAGTTCACGTGTCAATAGAGAACTCTATAAATCATTCTGGTTTAATTTGAAAGTCATACACTCATCATGTATACTGCAAAAGTATATACACATGTTAATACCAAACAAACGCAAAACATCGCTGACAATCAGGGTTTTTACAAATTATAATTATTATTCATTCGCTCTCAAAGATATTGATTATAAATTCAAACAAAATTACCAAGACATTGGAAAAAACAGAATAGGAATTTGGGCGCCATATAAAGACGGCAAAATACGATTATGTAATAGAAATGTAGTCGAATCACTTAATTACCAAAAGTGGTGCGATTGGTAGTCGAATACGCGAAGGGAGGCAACTCTTTTAAGATCCTTGGTAATCTTCCGCACAACAAAAACGTTCGGTAACATGTATTTTCTTGTTATCATTACATAGAAAAATAATCATGAATATTCAAATACATTGTGGCTTTATGATGGCTACATGAACTCTATAATTCAAAAAAAGGTACCCAGGGGTATCTTAGGTAAAATTAATTCAAACATTGAAAATTATAGTTTCGCAAATACAAACAAAGGGCTCAACGCACCGATAAACAATTATTCATACGACTTTTAATCCACATCAGCGTGTCAGGCCCCTGTGTACATAAAGATATGAATATCAATACAACGATAAAGCACTAAATAGGTTCTACAATCTCAACCTGAACCGTCGGCACTTTCCGTACACCAGAAAATACGTTTACGGAAAGTGCCGACGGTTCCCGACTGGTACAATCTAATACTAATAAAAGACATAAAAATATATAATTTTTAAAACAGTATAGGTCAATATATCCGGATAACTAAACAACTTATCCCAAACCCTCCACCAGAATAATAAGAACAAGTGAACAAGAAATGGGCCTGGGTGAAAATATATCTAAACGTTTAAATACAGCAGCTGAAACACATCAATGCCCAGCATCAGGGAACGAAATTTGTATACAGTGATTTTTTTTATTAAAATTTTGAAATTAAATAAGCAATCAATATCTATAATTTTGAGTTTTCTTTGAATTCAAGTATAATGGCAACTCAATAAGAGTAAAAAAGGTAAACAACTTTAATCAGATCGAAAGGAAAAAAATGATTCATGTATAAGTGTAATATTTAAAGATACGTCACATTTTATCTATAAAATGATGTCAGAAAACGTGAAAAAAAAGTGATTAAATGATTGCTTTCCTTATGAAATTTTTATCACAAAAAATTGTTTAACTAAATTATTGCATTATGTATGATCAAAAAATTTTTAAGTTACATCAATGATCAAAAGTTGTCTAAATTACATCATCAGCAGAGCAATAACTTAGAGTGTCTCTAATTCAAACATTTCTGTGATTCAGATAAAACCTTTTTGTGATTCATAGTGATGAATGCAAAACTGGCAAATATACTAGGGCAAAGCTGATATTTAACATTCATACTGGATTGATACAGTTAAAATACATTTCCATCTTTTTTTCCCTTTCTGGTAAATTTCAAATATATAAACTTAACAAATTTAATTATAAACAACAAAACAGAATGATTGCACTTGATAATGGATAGTGACTTCCATGAACATAAAAAGTTAAGAACGTATGCTACATGGCCATGAGCATGTACCTCCTAATTAAAAAGAGTTCAAGAATCACAAAACCGTATTTCTGACAGGGATGTGGGGCAAAACATTATCTACAACATATGAATGCAATTCATTTTGAATATACTATATTTATATATATAACGATACACATCAACTTTCATACTCAAAAAGTATTTTAAAACATGATCACAATACCAGAGTGGCAACAATAGCATTCAACAACATGTATGAAAGACAAAGAGATAGTTGCTCTCCCTTCATAATCAAGAATAGACTAGTCTGCTATTCAAGAGTCTATACAGTATGGGCGAGACTACTTCCTAAAAGAGGGGTAATAGGCAAACTAATGTTGTTTCCCCTCAATATCACATTGCATACAACTAGCATGATAAAGTGTGCATTTATTTTTAAGAAATTATGGCAATTCAATAGCTTTGATAAAAAGTAAATCAGTATTTGAATATTGACACAATAACAAGAATATTTGGTGATTCACATAACAGAGATCATTACTGTGAGTATTTTGTTTTTCACAAATTATTGGTTATTTTGCAATTTTAACAAAAATCTACTTCTTAACATAATGACATCAGTAGAAAATTGTACCCTTTTTTTCATAGATTCTTAAATCTTTTTCATCTGTACAAATTCCACATTGCCAGGAATGGATAAAATGTAATTCATTGTCTTGTCCCTGGTCATAGCTTCTAAACAGACGTTCACAAAATCGGTTTCATCCAGACTTAATGATCACGTAAGCTTGTCAGAAAGTATTTTTCTGTGAAATTAATTAAACGCCTATCTTTTTGATATGAAATTAAACCTACGTTGATGCACACGGTGGCATCGATATAGGCTTGAGATAAAGGTTGTTCTTCTTTTTTCTTTTAACTTTGAATTCTTAAACAAATTTTAATTTATATTGAAAATTGAATTATTCAGTTGAAACACATGCACGTTATTTCTCGACATATCTGGAATACTTGACAAAACATTGACAACGGATTCTCAAAATTTAACCTTGTATTAAATTAAATTCAAGTAAATAGATGTGGTTGTAACATGCAACATAAACTATACAAAATGTCACCCTTGATGTTGTATAACCATTTTTGCAAAGCATGACTTTTTTGATGGACATAAATGTGTGATTATCATAAAAAATAGACATCCGGGGTTTTGACCGGTTACCCGGATGTTCTTGGTACATCCGGGTAGTGTGAACTCTGTGAAATGGAGATGGAGAATATACAGATGGTTTCGTACTATAACCAGTGCATAGCTATGGTTATTTTTATTCCCTGAAATGGTAGTCAATTAATTGTGCGCTAGGTTTTTCACAAATTATGTGCAAAATTAACCAATGACCAGAAAAACAAGGTATTTATGACTGACCAATCAAATTTGAGCTTTCTTATGAAAGACATATCTAAATATATCATAACATTTTTTTTATTAAAACGTTT